>NC_069366.1:71722878-72025909 GCF_021730395.1 Mercenaria mercenaria
TTGACCTCTGAATTGGCATTCGAAGCGTTACCATTACAACACCGGGCAAATACTTTTAACGGAAGAAACACATGAATGATTCAACGTTGTTGACAAGTAATCAAGTACCGTCAAATCTCTATATCTCGACTTCGTCGGGACCAATGAAAAAAGTCGACATATCGAAAAATCTAGATAACCGAAATAAGGTCATCTTAGAACGGTAGGTGGGATAATGAATTTCTGTTTTGATAACAACACGCATTTCCACCATCTTGTGATATGAGCAACGCAGATGATGTGAAATTCAAACATAAGTTTAAAAATCAAAATATTCATCTCTTTTGACTGATGCATCTTGTTGTATCATTTTCGTCTGATTCATGTAAAAGAAAAAAACAAAGATTCTGCAATTTTATTTCACTCAATTTGGACACAATTAAATACAAATTACTCAATCCGGTTACATCGCAAACAAATAATTGATGACTCATGAGCACCGGTTAATTGGTTTCGGGTCGTAATCAAGATCAGGAATGTAACTGAGTGGATAACCGCACGTGTTGTTTTACGCACATCCGACGGCAGACAACAATTGAGAGAATACAAGCGCGTGCAGTTTTTCGCATCTCGTTCGGCAGACGAAAAATATCGAGATGACTGATGCAAAAACTAAGTAACTTTTAAAGTTGGGGACTGAAAATTTAGACGAGATATCGAAAAAAATCTAAATAAAAAAATCAAAATATTCGTAACGGATTTAGCTGAAATAAGAAGGAAAAAAGCAGGACCGGGAAAATCCACTCGAGATACCGAAAAATCGAAATAACTGAAGCCGATATATCGACATTTTACTTATCAACTTTGTATAAGACATTTACGAATTAAGTCTACGTGGACACCTAAGACGATCGATTTTTCAAGGGGACCGTCTCAACATGATTTTATTAATTTATGTGCGGTAGGTAAACATTCCTATAATGATGGTAAGGTCTGGCTTATTATTCCACCGCACTGTATAATATTTGGATTTGTCTGTCCGTCCGTCTGTTCGTCAGAGAAATGTTTTGTTACACATATCGCAAAAAGTATTTGATCTAGCGTCAGAACACTTTCCTGAAATGTTTATAGGTTATTAACTTTGTATGTGGATATATGCACGAGTTCTGCAGCGGTAATATTGCGCGACTTTAGGAGCGCAATATTATCCGCGAAAGAATGAGTGCATATATCTACATACAAAGTTAATAACCTTTTTATTACATATCCACTGTCAAATAATTGATTCATGTCTAAATTATCGTTCTGTAACAAAAGACAGGAAAAATACGACTAAAATTTCTCCGAAAATGCAATAGGCCCTAAACAAATCAAACTGACGCGCATTTATATTTTCCCGTGAAAAATGACGTCAACTTGTTGTCGCAACGTGCGCGTGGACGCCATGGACGTCACGCGATTCTTTCCATTACAACGTTTATAAAACATTCCACGTCCGATATGATATGGAAAAATATTGCAAGATCGAGGTCCATTGAAACCCAATGGAAAATGATTTTAAGTATGTAATAATCTTTAATATCATAAGTTGCGCATCTGAGACAAAGTTTGAAAGTGAGCTAGTCTGATTGCAATGCATCCGTCGTCGTCGTCAGCATGAAAAATATCTAAACTGGGTCAGCTGGGATCAAAATGTCGGTCAGCAGGTAAAACATTGTCAGAAGTGTAGAAACTTAATATCTTGCGTCTCCATCCCTTAGTTGTTATTATACACCCGAATGGACTTATTTTGTTATATCCCCGGTGTCCATCTGACCGTCCGTCCGTCTGTCCATTAGCAATTTCGTGTCCGTTTTGTAATTCTTGAACCTCTTGAAGGATTTCGAACAAACTTGGCACAAATGTTCACCACATCAAGACGATGTGCAGAGCGCATGTTTCAGATGGCTCACTTCAAGGTCAAGATTACACTTAGGTGTCAAATGTCACAGGTTTTGTTCCGGGTGTATATTGCTTTGCAATGCGATGCTCTTGTTTTTATGTGTCATCTATAGTATTAAGACTTTTTTCTATTCTTAAGGTTACTTACCTATCTATTGACCGCATATGACAAAGTTTCAGACTTTACCGATATTTTATTAACACTATAACTATTCAGTCTCTAGCTTTCCTTTGTTTGGATTAGTAACCTTCTTTTAGACCCAATTTCAAAGTTAACCTACATTTGACCCGGTTTCCAAAGATTAAGTAGAAACTAATTCCTTTAGAATGTTAACACTGTTTTTTTTCTCTTTATGATTGTATAACCTCGTGACCCAATTTTTGATTCCAGATAATCCAGTTTCAAGCTAAATTTTATAACGTCAAACATTCTAATCAGATATCATTAAGATTGAATATTATATCATGACCTGTAGTGTGTTAACAATGCCTTTAATTTCGCCTTGTGACATTAATTTTTGACCCCAGATAATCAAGTTTTATACTTGATATAGGTTTATAAAGAGACAAATATTCTGCCCCGGTCTATCAAAGATCCAAACGAAAAAATAAATAGTGGAAACAAGGCGATCGTTAACATCGATGTATCTCTCTGAAATTACTGTAGCTTAAAGGGCTTTTCAGTCAAGGAGGTATGTAAGGAGAAATGTGGTCAGCAAAAGTTGTGGTACCACTCTCACCGGTCTCTTTGAATATGTAAGTATAAAGTTTTCAAAAAAGGGAGATAATTACACTGACTTCTATCAGTTTGTAAAGTATGAAATCTATCTTGCATGGTATTCGAGTTACGCCCAAGAGAATCTATTTAAAAAAGGAAGATTATTAAAATATGGGACCAACTAGAGTTATGGTTTCTTGTCGCTACACTTACTCCCAGTGAGGTCTATCATTGTATAAAATTACGACTTGGTATCTTCAATACTTTTTTAGTTTATCCTCCGGACAAGAAGTGTCATAAAGGGAGAAAATTCGAAAGTGGGACCACATGGAGTTATAATTTCTCGTCATGAACTCCCTCTCATTGACCTTTACAAATACGTAAAATATGAAGTCAATACCTTTCAAGTTATGCCCCGGACAAGATTTTCAAAAAAGGGCGATAATTCAAAACTGTGACCATCTAGAGTTATGGTTCCTTGTCACTACACTCCTCACTGACTTTTGTCAGTTTGTAAAGTATCAAGTAAATATCTTGCATAGCAGACGAGTTATGTCCCAGACAGGGTTTGCAAAATATAGGAGATAATTCAAAAATGGGGCCACCTAGAGTTATGGTTCCTTGTCACTCCGTTTCCTATCAATGAACTCTACCACTGCATTAAATAACAACTTAGTGCCTTCAGTACTTTTTGAGTTATCCTCTGGACATAAGGTGTGACGGACGGGCAAGGTGGCGACTATATGCTCTCCCCCTTCGGGGAGCATAAAAATTTAAAACAAGAATATTTACAAAGCTTTTCTTTGATCTAAACCTAGTTGCCTAGTGTTAAAGCCAATATGACCCGGTTTCAAACTTGGTCGAGAATTTGTTAACGCCAAACATTATACCTAAGTTTCATTGCGATTTTGCTAAAAGTGTAACTTCTACAGTGTTAATAGTTTATGACGGATGACGACGGACGACGGACACAGTGCAACTTGAGCACTCAGATGATTTAAAAATTCGGATGTGCAACTCCTCATGTTAAACAAAATTCCTATACAATCTCATGACCGTTACGATCGTTCAATACTTTTGGCGATATGTGTAACACAACTTTTCTTTGATGGACAGAAAAACGGAAAAACAGGCAAATCAAAATATATCAACTACCGCATAGTGATGATATAATAACCAAAACCTAAGTGCCATTAAAGGCTGCTTTTCCACCGAGCATAATATAGTCAAATTATGTTGAGATGACCCCCTTGAAAAATCAGTCGCCCTAGGTGTTCACACTCCACTTCGTCTTAATTCGCAAATGTCTACTAACGTTGAATCAACATCATGCGTGAAGTGAGATAGCATTGTTTAAGCATGATTAATCTTCTTTTTATCAAAAAAGAAAGACAATTCAATCACTAACTTAATATCCTATCATAACAATCACCACGTACTGCATATATACTTACTTTTAACCTTTTCATAATGTGTTAAGGAAGATTATTCAAAATGTTTACTTTTGAGTTTGTGCTATTCCAAGTTAAAACTTTGGTTTCCTGAATAATTCCAAGTATCTTTTATACAAATTGAGATCCATCAAACTCTGTAGCTATGTGAAAAATGTTGTCGTTTCTTTTCGAAGCTTTGTTCATATTTTGTTTCACAAGTTCCTCAACTACAGCTGGGTAAGTTCGTTCAATGTACTATATCATAACGTATTTTATCCGACATACGATCTTAATCTGGGATAACGGTGATCAATTTACGTGTGATATGTTCAAATTAAGTATCTTGTTGTGTTTTTTTATTTTTGTTTTAATGCATGTGCTATTTCAAAGTTATGTCTTTATCTGAAAAACTGTGCAATGTTGTTCTTCATGTTATTCTACAGTCTATAGTTCTTCAGGCATTGCGATTCTATGTGCTCCGATAACTTTTCATCTCTGTGAGCTCTATAACATAGGCACAACTGTTTTATTTCTTATCACTGATTCATCTGTCAACTGTTTTAGTTTTTCCTGGAATTTGTGGTGTATCTGACGCAGCCCAGGTATCATTACGCTTCAATGTGTTGTGTCAACTCTAGTATTTGATTTTCATCATTTAATAATCATGTTTACCTGTCAGCTTTCTACTTGTGGTACATCTTTCAAATTTTGTGTTAGGATTCCTCAGGCATTTCAAGTTTCAGTGTTAATGTTGTTTGTTGGTGATCTACAGGCACTTTCACCTGTTAACTGTAACTTATGTTGATTCTTAAACTTCAGGAACTACTTGTGTTCGCTAACTGATTTATGTATCAAGATTGTCTAGTTTTGACCATAAATTAGTATTTCTTTAAGCATTGCATTTGTTTTGTCCGTATTTACGGGCACTGTATCTTCTTGCACTTCTGCAACTACTCTTTGACCTGTAATATCTATGGGTTCTTGATCTTCAAGCTCTACAGACCTGTGTGTTACTTCTTGGTTATCTGCCGACTTGTTGGGAAAATCTTGTTTATGTACATGATGTCTTTCTAGATTATTTATCTTCATGTAATAACTTATCATTAGACTTAACTGGGTCACCTTTTAACTTTATGGGTTTACAATCAATGACACTCGTCTAATTGAGCAAGTTAGATCATTTATAGACTGCAAGTAACTTTTAAAAGGGAGTCTGTGGCGCGGTTCTATTCCCGGTCAATGCTGATATATGGACTAGTGTTCAGTGATCGATATGACATTTGTCGTGGGCTCGGCTGGTAATAGATTAATGCTGTCACACAACATGTCTCTCCTCTAATACCAAAATTAAAATACGAAGGGAGAATTAAAGATGCTAGCGCTATGCTAGCTGATGTATGTTTTTTATTTGGATTAAGACAAAATCGAAACAATGTTTGAAATTAGCTAGATCTACTCTTCATATTACTCTATTTCATCCGCTATTTTACAAATAATTTCACTCCTATAACAGTTTGCGCCTTTACTGTTATAAAAAGACTGTTAAATGAGTGACTGTTACAGGAGCGAATTATTTTGCGTGTTTGCACAATAAAAATATTAATTGATCCCGAAGGGACGCTCGATGTATTATTTTTGTAAATACTTACTTTCCGTTAATACAGCCTCGTGTGTTAGTCATTATAATAGATTATTTCTGTTACAATAGAGACACACACAAAAACGCATTCACTTGTCAACGTTCAGGTAAAGGAAAACGAATGTGCACTGCAGAACTTCAAATGTTATCTTAAAAATAATGCCTTTCCAATTTGCGGCAATGCATTTGAAATATAACGGAAAGATCAGCTGTTATTTTTATTGAACTGCTTTCTGTTTGAAGAGAAACATAAAAGTTTGGTACAGACTTCGGTATTAAAGTAAGTGATGAACTTTTCCCGAATTTCCAACTTCATGTACACTAGCATTCGGGCCAAATGTCAAATAAATATTGATTGTATTTATTTTAGCTACATAAGCTTGCACTTTATCAAAATTTTACTTAAACATTGGTTAAATTTGAGGCATTTTCTTTGGACAGCGAAGAGTGTTAATTTTACATGCTTAAACATATAAAATATATATATATATTTATGACGTTAATAAGGTAAAAAAGTGCACAAATATACTAAAATAGTCAAATATTTTCACCCAAAGCAGATTCTAATGTCATTATATATTTAAACTGCTTTGAGATATTTTTCTGGGACAGAAGACAGAAAATGTTGCGAAAATACATAATAACTCAAATACAAAATAGATGGTAACAAATCAGGTCACGAATAATTAATGAAACAACGAAACTACAAAAGACCTATAAACCCATAGACCAACAGACGTCACACTACTTCCCCTCCACACGCTCGCACACGCACACGCACCTGCACACACACAAAGGCAGGTTCATCCGCGAATTTGATGTGTTAACCCAATTACAGCTTTGCGAATAGTAAATTCGACAATACTGTAATATAATACACTGCATGCATTTTATGTCAATATAAAAATTACGGCAATTGTTTCAATCTCAATCTTCCAAGAAAGCATGAAAACAACCGCTTTTAAACCAGCAACAAAATATTGAAAGCTATTATCTAAATATGGAATGCTATCTCATGCTAAAGTATAGAATTAGCCCTGTCAGCTTGGTAGCCTAGACGCTAGAGATTAATTTAATATCCTACCAAAATTACACAATGATGCCAACAAATGCTTTCCACACAGACAAAAAAGATTTAATGAAGTTTACGAGGGGCGTTAAATATTTAATGTTAATCAGTATGAAGTTTCGTACCCGCTGGTTATTTGTCTCCCCACCCCCTCCCTCTGGGGGAGACATATTGTTTTTGCCCTATCCATCCGTCGTCCGTCTGTCCGTACGTCACACTTCATTTCAGGTCAATAACTGGAGAGCCATTTGACCTTTTGAAGCTTCAAACGTCATAGGGTGGTAAGGCTACTGGAGAAGATGACCCATACATTTTTTGTGTCACTCTGTTAAAGGACAAGATCACAGAGGCCTGAACATTTAAAAACCAGTTCCAATCAATAACTTAAGTACCGCTTGACCCAGAATGTTGAAACTTCATAGGATGATTGGTCATGCAGAGTGGATGAACCGTATTGTTTTTGGGATCACTCCACTTAAAGCCACGGTCACAGAGACCTGAACATTGAAAACCAATTTCAATCAATAACTTGAGTACCACTTGCCCCAGAATGTTGAGACTTCAAAGGATGATTGGTCATGATGAGTAGATGACCCCTATTGTTCTTTTGGTTACTCCGTTAAAGGTCGAGATCTCAGGGGCCTGAACATTGAAAATCATTTCATATCAATAACTTGAGAACCATTTTATCCAGGATGTTGATACTTCATATGATGATTGAACATGCATAGTAGATGATCCCTATTGATTTTTGGGTCAGTCTATTAATGGTCAAGGTCACAGAGGCCTGGTCAGGTAAAATCATCTCCGGAAAGTAACTTGAGAACCACTTGACCTAGAATGTGAAAACTTAATAGGATGATTGACATGCAGAGCAGATGACCCCTATGTATTTTGGGGTCACTTGATCAAAGTTCAAGGTCACAATAGCCTGAACTGTAACTTAAGAACCACTAGGCCAAGAATATTGAAAGGATGACTGGACAGGCCAAGTAAATGAGCCGAACCATCAGTGTCTCTTTGACTTTCGCTCCTGGCCGATTTTGACTTCTTGTCTGTAAGACTTTGCATTGAGGGAGACATGCGCTTTTTTACAAGAAGCATATTCTAATTTTAGATGCGGTTTTCGGCATAGTATAGAGTAATTTATTGGGAATACAATGCTATATAAATGATAAAAATCGGTAGATTAAAAGTTACAATATAATCATTTGAGTAAGGTTAACTCGGGTAAATTTAATTCTCGGTTGTGAAACTAGTTCTTACAACTTTGATTAATCGCTCTCAAGACCCATTCCAGATGGAATCAACCTCGAGTTAAGGTAACTTGACATGAACAACCAAGATGGCGTCACGAAATTAGGGTTGGTCACATTATTTACTCGTATAGACGATATGCTGCTACAGAGGTCTAAAGATTAATTTTAATCATTTAAAACACACAAACAATTGTAAAAATGCATTTAATTATAAAATCAAACATTCTGAAATTCACACACATAAACAATTGTAAAAATGCATTAATTTATAAAATTATAAAACCAATATTCTGAAATTCTCCATGAAAACTAGTCAATTTTTGTGCGCATTTTGCGGAAAAGTTATGTATACAAACTGAAAATAATTTATATCCTCGTATCTTTGAATATGTCCTTCAGGTGCTCCACTTATGAACAAAAGAACTTATCCGCTGAGTTGTATGCTATTTGCTCTGGAATTTCATCAGTAAATTATAAATTTCTATTTTTTGTTGCAAATAAATTCAGTAAAACGGGCTATGTAATTCCAAAAATATGTTTATCGTAAAACTCACCCAGTCCTATGAACGGAAAATGAACCCAAACATAGCTGATTTTGGGTATATAACATTATGTTTTATGACCCTTGCGAATGAAGAAATTCTCATCTAAACTGGTTCTATATTTTTTGAGAGGCAACAGAAAATCAAGAAAATGTACTTTATCAATTACATTAAACATACATTAATTTAGTATGGCCTAAGATCCACGCTTTCCATGAGATTTCCATGCAAGTCAGTAAAGTTTTGACACAGAGGGTTATTCAAACAGTAGCTAACACATTTGAACTAAGACACAGATTGAAAAGGTTGTAAACATTTTCTGAAATTAAAATACAATGAAAAATTGTTAAGAAATGAACACATCACTCAAAACTCTTAATATGTGAGGATGTAAAGTCTCAGAAATAAGGACAAAGTAAACTTACATGTACTTTGAATTTTTTTAATGACCCTCATTCTGCAGGCAGGTCTCAGCCTTTTAGGGTGTAAAATATAGAAATTTATAATTTACTGATGAAATTCTAAAGCAAATAGCATCTAACTCAGTGGATAAGTTCTTTTGTTCATAGGTGGAGCACCTGAAGGACATATTCAAGGATATGAGGGTATAAATTATTTGCAGTTTGGATGCATAACTTTTCCGCACAATGCGCACAAAAATTGACTAGTTTTCATGGTGAGTTTCAGAATATTGGTTTTATAATTTTATAAATTAAATGCATTTTTACAATTGTTTATGTGTGTTTTAAATGATTAAAAAGCATCTTTAGACCTCTGTAGCAGCAAATTGTATACGAGTAAATAATGTGACCAACCCTAATTTCGTGACGCCATCTTGGATGTCCCTGTCAAGTTACCTTAAGATGTTTAAGTTGTGTTGTAAAATGAAAAATGCAATAAATTGTTTAAAACAAAATCATATTCATCACAAATTGCTATACCACGTAGAAATTTCATAGAATTTGGTGACTTTACAAGTAACTCTATTTTTCATAGACCCTGGTTGCCTTGGACAAACTTAAATTATAATTATTTTGCTATGGTCCAGTATACCCGAGTACACCTCACTCATATTGAATGCCCCTCATACGTTTACATGATTTTAGAACAAAATCAATCTGAATAGATGAATACGAATAGGATATATATTTACAGTATACAAAAACATTACATTAAGGCCATACCAAATTGATTTGTCGTTCGTCGGAACTACCGCATCAATGATTTCATTCCCGAGAAAAAGAAAAAATATCACCCGCCCGCACGTAATAAAAATCGCCGAATTTTTTTTTCTGATTACGCGGTCCGGAATGATAACGGTAAAACAGGCTTTATCGCTGTTTTAATGCGTCAAAGTGATATTGATCGGAATCAATTGACCATATCGACATTAAGAATAAATCCCGTTTTCCGGTATTTCCGTAAATAGGGTCAAGGGGGGAGGGGGCGGGCGAGGTTAACCGATTTAATGACCGTGTACAATATTAGCGATTATTTTTGCCAGAAGATAAGGATTTAGGAAAGTTCTTACTTTCTCACAACGCAAAAATAATCTGTTTACCTTAAAAAATGGGAATAATTTCACACCTTCGGTGTCGAGCCACGGAAGCGGCAGTCTAGAATAAAAGATAAAATTTCAAAAATAAAGTAAACTTTGAGGATATTTTTGCTACATCTTAATTACAACAATGTTTAATGAAAACCTGCTATACTTCTTCAATCATTTTCTTTGTTTAAAACTTGAAAAAAAGGATAATCTAAACACTACCGCCATGTAGCGTAATGGCCGATACCCACTCACCGTAAAACCGGGAACAGGCGTTTATTAGTGGTTAATACCGGAAAACGGGATTTTATCCATAATGTCGATATTGAGAATACGTTCGTAATACATGTAGCTGATGACAAAAACTCAAAAAGTCAGGAATTTTGGTGTTGTTTGTCATTTGTTTTAAATCTGGAGTGTCTATGCTAGTGCCACAGTGAATGGCCTTCGATGTGCCGGTAGGTGGTGAAGTAGGCACGTTCTACGATTGATCCATCACATAAATTGTCTCGGGCCCAAATCGTTTTCAACGTAAATTTTTTAGTACGGCAGTCAGATATTCTATCAAAATGCATATGGTATATTAATTTTAAAACAATATTTAGCTTTTCAAATAAGCAGTGTAGATATAAAAAATAATTTCTGTCGTCTTG
Organism: Mercenaria mercenaria; assembly: GCF_021730395.1. NCBI lineage: Eukaryota > Metazoa > Mollusca > Bivalvia > Venerida > Veneridae > Mercenaria > Mercenaria mercenaria. The sequence continues at coordinate 71,733,658 of NC_069366.1, forward strand.
TAACCCCAATTTTCCGTTTGTTTATTAATTGGCAGTGAATTGATAGAAAGAAAGAATCTGAAAAAAAACAGACCTTCCCAACTCACAATTTCTTGGTCAGTCAAAGCACAACAAATAACACTTTTAAGAGTAGCCATATTGGGATCATTTTTGTCCTTCTGTTATCATTTTTGACTGAAATAAACCTCTACAACAAAAAACTTATGCTAACCTTATCTGTTAAAAAATTATTCCAACGGGATTCGAGCAATGTCGAAGCATTTGTGTGCCCAACTCCGTTTGGTCTCATTGGTCAAGTGATTTATTACTTTCCCCTAACCTCTACCGTTTGGAGTTTCACTAGGGGCACAAAGTTGCTCATGTGTCGAAGCCATCTAACTGGGTTTCAGAAGATATGTTATTCCACTTGGGTGCCTGTTTTGTCTTAAATATTCCTCATCCTTTGCGGTTAAATGGGCACCCCTTCAGATAAATGTAGAACAATCAAAATTGAAAGTAAGACACTCATCCCTCAGTAATTATAAAAACAAAATAAAAACAAAGTGATTCAGTGAGTTTTAGCAAGAATTTATTTGCAAAACCATTCATTTAGTCTTTAAAACATATAGAAAAGCTATCTACTGTGTTAGTCACACTGTCACACTGTAAATATTTAAGTTCTGTTTTATTCTTAAAGAAATGTTAACTTCATGTATAATTATAACTGCCAAAAAACAAAATACATGCTCGCTCCATGTAAAAGCTACCCGCCTCTGATAAAAATCAAAATTGAGAAAAAAAGAACAAAAAATTTGCTCGCTCGCTCCCATTTTTTTTTTTTTTTTTTTTTTTTTTTGAAAATTTTCTGAAGAACTATTAATCAATTTGGTATGGCCTAAAAAAGAAAACTTCTATCAATGAAAATAATACACAATCATGTTTGCAATGATTCAAGAAATACCCTTTAAAACGAATTCGCATACAGGCCATTGCAAAATTATAATCCACCATGAAATATAATTACACTACGCTCATTCCTTGAATTCTGCACATTTTTCAGTCCCATATATTCCAAACCTGAAACACAATCACTCTCTGACGTTTTTGACTTCACAAACACACTAAGTCTATAGATAGATCCTAACATTTTCATTGGTAGAAATACATTAAATAAAGTCTAGAAAATGATTTCCAAGTCCTTGAAATTAACAAAAATGAATTTCACAAATGTGCAATGTATGATAGTTTTGCTAATATCAATAACAGAAATTTTAATATCTAATTCAAAGTTGTGGTCCGCAAAAAATGTCAACTCTTGCCTTGGGCTTGTACTTTAAAGTAGAGACATCTATTAGTTTACTTCCCTTGCAATTACACAGAAAATTAGAAAATGAAAACGGTTTAATACACAATATTATACATTTTTGCACAACAAAATCGTTTAGGATTTATTAATATGTGTTTGATTTACCCCTGAAACACTGGTTCCTATGATTTTGTCAACTTACTTATGGTAAAAATTAACTTTTAACAAGCCAATAATGAAATGAAATACCAGTAAGCATTTTATAGTGCAGATAATACAGTTTTGCTTGTATCAAAATGTCACAATAGAAACACTTTTGTAATACAGAACACCTGGTAGGATTAGTAAAGGTGTAATTATATTGATCTCCTTTTCCTATGCCTACTAAGTCCCGGTGCCATTTTATTTTACAATTTTAAATGAACGTGATAAAACACTTAGTTTAACAATTTACAATTTTTAAAATCCCTACAGTTATTTGGCACAGTATTTAATATATCTTAAAAATTATAACTAAAAGGAAAGTTTCAGACTAATTAAAACACCTTACATTCAACCTTTTGAATACGCACAGATAAATCCAAATTTGAATTCACTCGGAATATTGAGTGTAACACAACATTGCATCCAAGTTTTAAACACATTAACAAAACAATGGAAAATATATATTATTCCATCTCATTAGTATTTACAGACAATATCGTATGCTTTACTATATTTATACACGCACGAAATATATTCCAAAAGAATTTATATATTTCCAACTATTTAAAAAAAAACAATTAATCACAAGAAAGGGTTTAAAATGTAGATTTCCAAGAGATTTTCTTAAAAAAGCTAACATCACAAATTTACGTCTTCTCAATAAAATGTCTCTTCAGAAATGCATAGGTCATCTCAAAGTTTGCAGGAGTTTCTGTAGAAATTGACCAGTACTCTAACGAAGTTTTCCCAATGCTAGTACTGTTATGGTTTCTGTTGAATCTTCTGTCTTGAACTCAATTTATTGTACAAATACTCGTCTGTCTGTTTCCTGATAGCTCTGTTTCCACGGTACAATTTAACCTGTCATGATGTGCAGTCATTGTTTTCGCATTCTGAGAAATTTAACTCTCCGATTAATAATAAAGTTACTATATTTTCACGTAACTAAGTAAGGCTCAATTCGGAAACCTACATTTTTCCACAAGATGCTTTCGTAGTCCACATAGTGTATAAGTCTTGATATGACGTCTCACACTGTCTATCATTTGTAACTTGTAAATTTCTGTCTCAGCCATGAATAATAGTTGTCAATGTCTAATGAGCACCAGTATTCGAGTCATAAACCAAGTGAGATGAGATTACTAAAATGATGATGATGATGAATAATTCACGCTACTAAAACCTACATGTGTGTACATAAAGACGTCACACTACGATCATGTTTGTTCTCATAACGTGTGATTTGAGTCTAAAACTGTTTCTCTCAGAATTGCATTATACTAAAATTTTGGCAGAAACTTGCTGTTATATAATGTCGTATAAACCGTCTTCAACAATTTAAAAATTGCGTTGGTATAAGAATGTCTTCCTTACTTACAGAGGATGAAACTTGGAAGTATTTTTGAACCAAAACGACGACCTGACAACAAGTAATGGAGGAAAAATGAAAAGCGCCCGGATATAGGAAATCGTCGGAAAAAGGCGAAAAGATGAGAGGTAAAGTATACATTTCTGCTTGATTCTCTTAGCCCAAGCAGACAAGTACATACTATTTAATTCCACCTAGGATTTCTTAAGAAAGAACTCCCAAATACTTGTTTGAAAGGCATCTGCTCAAAATAGTGTAAAATATTTCAACTCAAGATTTAAGTCCATGATAATCTTTAATATTTCTTCACCTAAAGAAAATGTTGTCTGAGTGACTATGACAGTAAAAGTGTACATGAAAGCACAGTCCATCAATACTAGAGACAGATGTCAAATGCAGACTACTTTTACGCTTTTTGAGAATAAATATCTTCTCAGCTAAAGCACATTTTGTTCAAGATGAATTTGAGAGGTTGGTATAGGAGTTATTTTGGAAGATTTTGATCTTAAAGTTATGAAGGTTACATAGTTATATGTATATTTTAAGGTATTCTGGCTTACTTTGGCACTAACAAAAATATGCCGAATAATGGATTTGACCCATTGGGCATGCGTACTTGTCTTGAAAATGCAACACAAACCACAAAAGCTTTAACAGGCTTCATTCAAGAAACGCGTCCTGCACTAAAAAAATCCTTAGAAGCTGTAACAACTTCTTCAAAAGATCTTGTAAAGGTCACACAACGCCTAGAACAAAGACTAGAAGGTTCTCTCGACGAAATCGACGATGCTGTAAACTTCATACAACGCCTGGAACGGAAAATAGAAGATTCTCTCGGCAAGCTCGATTTTCTAGTACACACCATTTTTGTTTTACTCTGTATAGCTCTTTTTGCTGTTTGCGACAAATTAAGGTTTAGTTACCTTACTGAGCATCTAACACACGAATTACTGACAATTATGGCTGCAATAAGTCTTATTACAGCTACTGGAGTTCTATTGCGCGTGTTTTATATTTCTGTGTTGAAGGATGTGATATATTACTCTGCGAAGTTTGTACATTTGGATGTTCTTCGTCTCATGCACCTTCAGTTTAGCAATAGTATTGCTAAACTGAATGCTGTGTTTTGGTACATGGGGTTTGTCTTCGAGTTGATATTTTTACTTTCCTATTTTCATCCAACAGCATGCAAATACGCTTTTGAGACGAAATTAAGGGCAAAATTGCTTATCATCCATTGACAGGAATATTGTTTAGCATTACTCTATTCCTTAAAACAATTGGATTAAGTAATGATGTTGCAATTATCACGTGTGTAATCACGTCCTTTATTTACTTTTCTGTAACCGCAGTTAATCTGCATGAAAGCCACCAAAGACCCACATTTAATTTTCATAATAATTATCAAAACTCTAAAGAAATTGACACATTTGACCGAATAGGTAAGTACTTTAAGCTTGCCAGGAATGTGTTTTATGAATTTCATATTTTAGTATGCACGGCTGTTTGCTCGGTTATTATTGTTTCCGAGTGTATCTGTTGGTGTGTAAACATGTTCGCTTTTTAATATTTTTTTTGAGTGTTTCCGTGTCCAATATGTTATATTATCCGATTCTCATTCCATATAGTGCAAACTTGTGATACGAGATGTGATTCACAAGTTTTGAAAAGTTTTTGACAATTAAGTTAAACACACAAGAAAAATTTTAAGATCTGAGAAAGTAAATCGACATCGCCTAACTATAACGTAAGTTTCTTGTTAATTACAGTATGTTCAATTATTTTCCTTAAGTCCTCGTTGGAAACCAGCCGAATTAAAGATGTTTCTCTTCTGTAATTGTCTCTACTATTCACCGCTAATCAGGTGTAACCAGTTTGGTATTATTTAGTGCTTGAATGTTAGCTGATCAGGGCTTGAAATTTTTAAAATGAATTCGTACCTTTATAAGTTCACTTATACCAAACAAAGATATTCTTTAGACCTTTTTCACAAACTGGTGATGCCGATTTTGATTCGTTTTGAGAAATATTTCGATTTGATAAAGGTACCCAAGTTGAACGCATATATTTAGCGTTTTGTAAAAAGTTACAACGCGTCAAAATTCAAAAAGTCGACACAGAATACATTAATCTATGCAGAGGTATGAAGAAGAAATCTTCACATTTATAGAAATTACAACATAAACAAGTTTCGACTCAAATTGTGTAAAAGCAATGAAAACATATAAATTAAGCATATGTATTATTATGTATTTAGATATAAAGAAATGCAATCTAGGAGAATTCATAGGGTTTCGAAAAGGTAACAAAACTATAGCAAGGTTAGGCTTTAACGAAGTTTGGCACTCGAGGAGTAAGTAATGAGGAACCCTTCTTTGCAAATCTTAAACAAAAGGTTATTGGTATTTTTGTACAAGCAATTAAGCTCCGATATAAATGAAACCAGTAGAGTAATTTTGTCATAGGACCGTATTTGAATTTGAAATCAGCGGATATCTTGACTTCTTAAATGTGAAGATTATAGGTTTTCACTTTCGCGACTAAAGTTATCCTCTCATACTCTCAGACTTGCCGTTGAAAGCATCCCCTTTGAGCAATGTAAATGTATATCTTGTTTTGTCCTTGAAGCCGAATTACTGAGTGCTCAGTTTTTCTCTTATTTACATAGGGAATATATTAGAAAGTGCTTTTGGCAAACTCCGGGTAATTGTAAGCTTTTGCAATTGTTACAAAAATTAAAACGTAACAGAAATCCGAAATCTCTCGATCTACATCTATAAAGCTTTTCAATCGAGAAACAAGACGACAATTAGTGTAAAGTAAAAACAATATAGATATTAACACCTAGAAAATTTATATCAAATTTACAATATAATCGTTACTGTCATTGTTACATTGCATTGTGACAGGCAAAATATTTTCATATTAATTTGACTCTCACAATAAGCAATTTCTGCGATTTTGATACTTAGTGATTTTGGATGTTTGTACTTACAGGGTATTAAGGACCCTCCACGACCTAGTGACCTACTTTTTCAACCACAAATCTTCATGAAAATCATTTTTATAATACAGGTAATATACAGCCATACTACAAGTTTTCAGGTGGTTAATCCTGGCCCTTTCTAAATAAATGCGTTTTCACAACTTCATCTGCAAACTTATGAACACTTATCTTACACCGTAGAAACAAAATTTGATTGAAATTAAACTAAATACACTGATTTCTGTACACGTTGCTTCATTAATTTAATTAAATGTTAAACACATTAAACATTTAATGCAGCATATCATTTTCATGCAAATAATATATAATTACCATCATGGAAAAACAAAAGAATACAGTTACATTGTGGTGCCTCTTTAAATCGAAAATGTTTTGCCATCTTGACATGATTTTGATATAAACTAGATATATGTATTCATCATACTGTGATCACCGATCTACTAAAATTTTATGCATACTAAAGGTACATTTGTACTTCTAGCTATCATTAATTGATTTCATGCTGTAAATCTGTCTTTCTGTGTATGTCGCAATGTTTGTTCACGAAATTCCTCCGATGTAACCAGTCATATTTACACCACACTTTATAAGAATGATCATTGCAAAGCTCAGTAGTTATATTATTCAAGTTTAGTGTTTGTCCTTGATTCGTAAAATGTTATTATGTTTTTGGCCACTCCTGATATTATTGGGCAGACTTCAACTAAATTCTACGGGAGCTATCAGAGTCTTGTGCACATTTCTGCCATGTTCTTAGTCTGTGTTTTTCATTTGAGTTAAAGCCCTAGATATAATGTTTAGCTGTTAACTTGTCTGCGAAACTGTTTTGATACATACCATTAGGAGGAATTATATAAAACTTCGTAAAAATGGTACTTGGTGCTGTGATTTTCAGAGACAGTTATGGCCCTTTATTTGTTAAATGTTATGATATTTTGGTTACTTCGCATGCACCACCTGTTTACTATTGAATTATTTCATTAGCATTTCCCTGTATTGTTTTCCTTCAAGATATCTTCCCGGAAAATAGAAAAGAAATTCGACTTCAAATGTTTATACACTGTCCTTGATAAGAAGAATAAGTAAACGTTTTCAACTGGCATTCCAGATGAATATTTTAAGATGCCTTCAAGTGCTGAAAAAATATTCTTACTTCCATGAAGAGCGAAACAATTCTTAGCTCCAAGTACAATACCGACATCCGACCGCCCTCCTCCCACAGAAGTTCAAACTATCGCACCTATGTGCATTCTCTTTTCTTACTATCTACTAGTATACCTTTGCTTCATTTCTATTCTTGTATTCAAAATAAGAAGCTAACAGTACTAATATCCCAATACACTGTAAGATAACTCATACATTACTAGTTAAAAACATATTCATTCAATGATATGTGTGTAGTATTTGTATAAACCAACCAGATGATAGTAGTGAATTTTATCACTGTGGAATTTCATTCATAAAACTGCACTTGTTTGATTTTGCTCAGGCAAATTGTGAATAGTTGATATAAAAGTTATATATGTGACATAATTTCTATAACTAGATGTCAAGTTGTAAGTTTGTAGATCTATGATATTTGTATATTTAAAAATACTGTCACAGCGAATGAATTAAATTAGTAACTAAAAATATACCTGTCACTTGACAGATTTTCTTCTACAGAAAAACATGTAGTTTTTCCAACTACAGTTTTCTGGAACTTTTACCAGGTAAATCCCAAGCTGTCGATTGTCCTGTCCGTTGTTCACGACTGGTTTGGTTAAAATTCCTTTAGTCCAATTTTCATGAATAATGGCTTTTCAGCTGTTTTCCAGTCTGTCAAATGTTTTTATTGGAACATATGGAAAATATTAATTCATTTGTAACAATATTCCACATGTAACTAAACTTAATTTACTAATTAACTGTTTGAATTTGTTTTTGTTTGAAGTAATATAAAGTTAAAAACCAACTCATTCTTATTATCTTAAGTGGTTTGAATCTATACTGAATTCATGGTATAGATTTCCAAATCTTGTAAAGCATTTTGAAACCACCCTTCCAGTGACTTTTTGTTTGAGTTGCTTTACGCCAAATTTTCCTTGGTTTATCTACAAAAATACCAAATTGTTCATCATAAGTAGAGGACACTTTCAAGAGTTGAATAGCACATATTGTCCTATAATAATTATAAGACCTTTGTTTGATAGCAAGATATCAAGCTACTTTTTCAAAAGATTTTTGTCATTACTTGTATGATTTGTTTGTCTAGCATAATTATTTCTCTAAGTAGTCGAGAGCTTAAAGTGTTACAAACAATGCACATTCTAAAAATATGTAAAAATTGCAAAATGAAATTGCAAATAGAGCACACAAAAAGCAATATTTCAAAAAAAAAATTAAGTTAACCAGTTTTCATTTCCCGGAGTACCTAGGTAAATATGTGAGACGCACAACAAAATGTCATTCCACTGTTTACCAGTATACAATCAAATATCTCAAGCTTTTGATAAAAGACAATTTTAGTGATATTTCTAAAGCATTTGACAGGTTTTAGCATGATGTTATAAACTAAAATTACGTAAATATGGGATCAATTGCAAACTTCTAAACTAAACTTACGTAAATATGGGATCAGTTGCAAACTTATGCAATGGATAAACAACTACCTCTGCCATCGGAGTCTAAAATGTTTCGTAAAATCAGCACATTCAAACGCAAAAATATCACAGTTGGAGTTCCCACAGGATAGGTCCTTGGCCCCTTACTCAGTTTAGTATTCGTATACGACATTGCAGTAAACCTCTTACGTATAACTCGCCTTTTCGCGGATGATTGTTCTCTTGCGGTCTCCTCGGCAATTTAAACTTTATTGAAAACACTTAAAATAGGTGTCTAAGTATACTACAATAATGGTCCCATCAATTGTTGGTTCGTTAACTTTAATACTAAATTTTCGGCTGCACAGAAAATGATAAGATATCGCTGGAAATGTTACAGTACGAAGCTGTCCGTGTAGTGGCTGGTCTTTCGAGGTCCCTTTCAATCGTTGTCAGATAGAACAAAAATACTGAAATTAGTCACACTTTATAAAGTTGACCGTTGTGTTGTGCCAAGCTATATTGCAGATTGTTTTCCAAATAGTGTCGCGAATTCTACACCCTACACTCTCCGAAACGATTATTATTATGTGACCGCAAATTTTCTCGAATTCATTTGTTTCATCTTTAATAACAAGAAAAGCTGTTTACTCAAATATTTTAAATTCCTTCTTAAAAAATATGTATTTAAACCACCTACTATTCCCATTTTTAGCCCACCATCATCAGATGATGGGCTATTCAAACCACTCCCCGTCCGTCCGTCCGTTCACAATATCTCGTTATCGCATCTCCTCAGAAACTACTGGGGGATTTTGACCAAACTTAGTCAGGATGATGTATTGGTACCATAGTTGTGTCCCCCTGAAAATCAGACTTGTTCAACAATTTTTAGTGAGTTATTGCTCTTTGTTTATTTTGATAATTTACATATATTTATATAGGAAAAACTTTAAAAATCTTCTTGTCCAAAACCACAGGGCCTAGGACTTTGATATTTGGTATGTAGCATCATCTAGTAGTCCTCTACCAAGATTATTTAAATTATTTCCCTGCATTGAAAGTATGAGTCAGTTTGCTTAGTCTTGGGATGTTTGCTTATTCAAAACTGAATTTATAATCTAATTTGGATTTTGTTTCATGCGTCAGACATTTTGGTCATATATTTAATTTTAAAGGTAAAACCGATGTGGATATTATCAATTTATACAAATGTTGCCATTTATTCATGGTTTGATTTATGTTCCTGTATGCCGGATCCAGATCTTATTCTATATTTTACGAATTGCCACGACTTTTGGCGTATCAAACATGCAGAACTACCTTAACATAAAATTGCTGAGCGATAAAACCTTGTAGTTTATAAATGGCACATATAATTGTGATATTTAAGTTCTCTTTCTGTTTTATGTAATATATGTTTTATTATACCGGTTATTTCGTTCTTCGTTAAAGACAACATTCTTCGTCTTCTCGTTATTATCATTATCGTCATAATCATCATCATCATCATCTTTATTATTATTTTTATTATTATTATTTAAACGTGTTTATTGATGTACTGGAAATTCTTTGATAAGTCTTAGCTCCGGTCGCTCCGTCCGTCAGTCCCGAAATATTAAAAGGACAATAACTTTGCCGCCAATCATAGGAATGTTTAAACATGTAACTTGTGAGGTGGAAACTAGCAGACTATTGTTAAGATTGTTTCTTGTGTATAGCTAGACTAGCCACTAAAGAACACTTATGGTTCTTTATTTTATTTTGATAAGCAACTGACTGTTCAAATTCGTTAACGTTTCGCGGGCTCGATTACAAAACAAGCATTGAATCATATAGGGAAATTGTTTTTCAACGTTTAAAACACCAATAATTACTTATTTGTCATAACTGTATAACCTATCTTCCCAATTTACATGTTTTAATCTTTCATTTCATGTAAAAATATGAAAATATTTAAAGAGGAAAGTGCTTCCATTTAGATTTCAATATCTTCACTGTCGCTCAAATAGAATATATATGAATAAAAATAGAACTGCGACTTTGTCTGAGTTTATTAAGTTTATTTCTACATTTAATGATACAATGCCAAAACTTTATAATCTTTATTCTGTATATACATTTCCATATCTTTTAGAAAATGCTATTTTGAAAAAAAAGATATTTTGTAAGGAAGTTGCTTCCAACTTTCTGTCAAATTTTCTGAAATCATTTTCTCAATTTTTCGGACTGCGGCCATTCTGGTGTATTAAATCCGTACTGATTATATCTTGAAGAATGAATTGTAATATGTTTATAAGAAATACAGTTTTAATTTTAGGTATATTTTTGTTTCCTTGTATGGGAACTTGTCCTAAAATAGTTTTAAATATGGCATATAAAATCACTACAATTGTAGTATTCTCACACAATAACAGCACAATTTTTGTTTAAGAAACTGAGTTTCATTGCACATGTATTTCATTATTATCATTATCACTCGCTCTCATTAAGAAATTTAATTTCTAAATCGAAGAAGTATGTAACACATTTTAATCAATTTGCAAGAAAATTATCAAATAAAGTTTTTAATTGCTTAATCAGAAATGATTTATTTATATATATATGTATCAGTAATGATTTAAGCTGATTGATACTGTCAGTAAAACAAAAAGTTATACTGTCAGTATAACACTCTCATAACAAACACACAACATGTTCAAGTATATTTACAATGTTAAGTGAGAAATAGGATGATTGTAGGGATAATACACGTTTTTTTTTGTGTATTAACGTCTGCAGAAGCCCGCGGGATTGTTTGTGACCGAGACCGAAGGTTGTGATAGGGGAGGTAAAACTCACTTTTAAAAATATTAGAGGGTAGGGTAAAGTTGACGTCTACCAGTTTATACACTGATTAATTACAAAACATATCTGTTTGTCAGTAAATGTATATATGTCCAACAATGACAGCAATAAGAAATTTATCAAAAAGGACTGAAGGGCAAACTGGATATTCAAGGTCAAAGGTCAGATTCATGTGAAAATCACAAAAATTGGCATATTTGATATTTATTTTTATTCTTAAAAAATAGTTTGTTATCATAAGTCACTCATCTTTAATTACGTAATGTGTGTATATCAGCCAAAATCAGAAATGCAAATTTTATTGCAAAAAGTCAAGGTCAACCCTGATAGTTGAAGGTCAAAGTTCATTTTTATGCAAAAATGTACAAAATTATTACCTTAACTTTTTCTAATCTGTTTAATATGTTTTCACATTATTAGTAAATGTTTGTATGTCAGGCAAAGTCAGCAGTGCAGATGTAACCCTAAAAATGCCAAGAGTAAAGCTAATATCAAGGGTCAAATGTCAATTTTGTGTGAAAATTCGCATGAATAGCTTTCTGTTTGAAAAATAACAGATATGTATTAATCATTATAAGCAATTTCTCGTGGTTTATTTTAATGTATCTATGTCTCACAATGTCAGTAATAAAGATATCGTCTAAAATCAGACAAGTTCAAATGTAATATTAAGGGTCAAAGGTCATTTTCAAGTGAAAGAAAGAAAAAATAGCTTTTTAACTTTTCTCTTTGTTAACAATATCTTGTCGATATTAGTCAATGATATCAGTTCATTTTAATGTATAGGTGTTAGGCGATGTCTGGTATGCACTTATAATTTCAAAACATCCAAGTTCAATCAAAATATGAAAGGTCAAAGGTCAAAAAATGAGTAAAATGTTGCAATAATATCACCTATTTGTAATATTTGTTATTGTTTAAAAGTATTTGTTTTGTCATTTAAGTAAATGATCGTTGTTCATTTTACTGTATATATGTCAGACGATGTCATGGAAGAGAAAATATGTCAAGGTCAAACCTGGTATTAAAGATCAGGGGTCATTTTTGTGTAAAAGATCAAAATGTAGCATACATACTGATTACTTTTTTCAAATATAACTTGTTGTTATAATTCACTTTTAGCAATTTATTTTAATGTATGCATGTCAAGCAAGGTCAGCAATGTAGGTTTTATCCTAATAAGTCAAAGCCAACCGTTTTATCAAAGGTCAAAGATCAAATTTGTGTGAAAATGCGCAAAAAATCCAGTATTTTTGCAATGATTTTTCTTCATTGTTTTAGGGATTTTTGTGAACACTAGTAACTTACCATTATTCATTTTAAAGTATATATAACAGATGATATCATTTTTCCTTGATTATGAAAAATTAGTCAAGGTCAAACCTGACATTAAAGGTCAAAGGAGAGGGTCTTCAAGAAACTCTTCAAGAAAGTTTGGGAGCAAATGAATAGATCCTACGTTAGGTCTACACAGGCACCGTACGGCCAATAGCGTAGTACGCATCCACCTCATGGGTAACTTCTTCCAAAACCAGTACAGATAAACTGGACAAGGTTCAAAATTCAGGCCGAGAATAATTCTCGGAGCAATGAAAACAATTCCAATAAAAGAAATGGAAACGACAGCCAACCTTGAGCCATCAGAGGTAAGACGAGAGTACAAAGCCCTTGTGCAGGCAGAGAAGGCAAAGAGACTACCATCACGCCCACTCCACTCAAAACTCGAGAGCAGAATCGAGAACAGGTTGAAACGACAGTCTCAACCATATCGTCAAAGCACTGCAGAAAGGAAAGACAGCAGCACTAGACGCAGAGGCAGAGCCGCTTGTGCCCGATGAATGGGTTCCTAGACAATGTGCTCCAAAGATCAGATTGGTGGTGCCAGGAGTAGAAGAAAAGGGAAAACTATATCAGGCTCACCAACAATCTCTTACGTTAGAAATGATCAATTCTATCCAGCACACTCTTGGATCCAAGCATATACCGATGGATCAGTAGAAGAAGCAGTTCATAATGCTGGAAGTGGTGCCTACATCAAATTTCCAGAACAAAATATAGATAGGCATTGCTTTGACACTAGATGCGGCAGTGAACTGCATCGCTTCTGCAGGTCGGTGGCATCTCCCCACAGCTTGGTCTCATTTGGGATGTCTGTGGGCTAAACTTTCTGGCGTACTTCTTCCAGATAGAAACCGCTCTGCAGGATGTGGAATGGTATTTGTTCCTCTGATCCGCACTGGCATTTTGGTGTCTTTGCAACACCCCGCTTCTTCATGTGTTTTCTCAGGCCACAGTGTCCAGTGCGCTGACGGAAGATAGTTGTTTGGCTGTACCTGATTAGCTTGTGCAGACTGTCATGATTTGGCAGGTAGCCTCTATCATTTATGTTCTTCCAGTCTGACGCAAATCTATTCTTCCGCAAAATCTGAGATTCTCTGTATGAAGTTGGAGGTTTCGGACTGTATTTGCTTGGTTGCTTCCTTTGCAAGTTTGTCCGCAGCTCAGCTTCATCTCCGGCTATGCCCACATTTCCAGCAGCAGTCTCGTTAAGATGTCTGATGGACCTGCTGAGAGAGTCTGAAGAGCTCACTTGGAGTCTGTCAGGAAAACAATATTTTGTCCATTTTCTCATACAGTTGGGGTGTGGCCGAAGTGGGGTCTTGCGTCTCGGCTCTAAAGTTTGAGAATCTCTTGCCGACTGGATGAGAGAGTGTGAGAGAATTTGATGTAGGCACCACTTCCAGCATTCTGAACTGCTTTTCCCGCTGATCCATCGGTATATGCTTGGATCCAAGACTGTGCTGGATAGTGGTCATTGATCATTTCTAGCGTAAAAGATTGTTGGTGGGCCTGATGTTGTTTTCCCTTTTCTTCTACTCCTGGCACCTCCAATCTGATCTTTGGAGCACATTGCCTAGGAACCCATTCATCGGGCACAAGCGGCTCTGCCTCTGTGCCCAGTGCTGCTGTTTTTCCTTTCTGCAGTCCTTTGACGATATGGTTGAGACTCTGTCGTTTTAGTCTGTTCTTAGTTCTGCTCTCGAGTTTTGAATGGAGTGGGTGTGATGGTAGTCTATTTGCCTTCTATGCCTGCACAAGGGCTTTGTACTCTCGTCTTGTCTCTAATGGCTCAATGTTGGATGTCTTTTTTATTTCTTTTATTGGAGTTGTTTTCATTGCTCCGAGAATTATCCTCAGGCCTGAATTTTGTACCTTGTCCAGTTTATCTTTACTGGTTTTGGAAGCAATTGACCATGAGGTGGATGCGTACTCTGATATGGGCCGTACAGTGCCTGTGTAGACTTGCCGTAGGATCTTTTCATTTGCTCTCCATCTTGTTCAAGCCATTTTTTCATAATGGTAAGTTTCTTGAATACCCTCTCCTTTGACCTTTAATGTCAGGTTTGACAATGACTGATTTTTCATAATTAAGGTATTGGACCCCTAATAGTAATGTTTAAAAAATAGCATTTGCTTGGTATATTCTTAAAGTTGACCATGTTTCGCATTGTGTTGCAAATTCTAAACAACTTTTACCGTGCCGTTTTTTGTAAATTATGTATAATTTATGGTATTTCCTCAAGCTCAAGAAGAGACAAATTTCAATGTGATTGCCACTATCTAAAACGTTTGCAGATAATTCATTACAGTATTAATTTTGATAAAAGTAACATCAAACTATTGTTAAACAATTATAAAACTTAAAATAAAACTGTAAATATCATTTTTTCTAGGGTGCCTCAAGCAAACAGATTTAATGAGACAGAATTCTAACCCCAACATTGAAAAATTAAGCTCGAATCCTGTGGGTCTGTTTTGAATTTTGCTTACTTCATTCAAAAATAACCTTGGGGCAGAAGTTAAAATTACCTGCATTTCTTCCACAATATGTAATCTAAAGAATGGAGGCAAAATAGAGAACTTTTACCGCATGTAACTCAGTATTTTTAAAAATGTTTAACTCTACCCCTCCTGATTCAGAGGTAAATTCACTTTGAACAGCAAGAAATCGCTTATAAAATGAACATTTTCCAATTTTTGTACAATACATCCATAATAAGTCTTCAAAGAAGTAAAAACATACTAGCAAAAAAGGAAAAAATGGAAAAAAATTTGGTCCCAGTAGGGCTTGAACCTACGCCCCCCTGAAAATTGCAGTCAAAGTAGGTTTATGGTAGGAATTGAATACTCTTCAAAAAGGAGGTACTCTATTACTGGTCTAATACTTTAAGGAAGAATGATACCACCTGTTATATATGCTTTAAAATGAATAATGATCAGTTACTAGTGTTGACAAAAATACCCTAAAACAATAAAGAAAAATCATTGCAAAAATGCTGTTTTTGCGAATTTCACACTAATTTGACCTTTGACCTTTAATAAAAATGGCTGGCTTTGACTTATTAGGATAAAACCTACATTGCTGACCTTGCTTGACATGCATACATAAAAATAAATTGCTAAAAGTGAATTATAACAACAAGCTATTTTTGAACAAAGTAATGAGTAAGTATGCTACATTTTGATCTTTTACACAAAAATGACCCCTGACCCTTAATGCCAGGTTTGACCTTGACTTATTACCTCTTCCATGACATCGTCTGACATATATACAGTACAATGAACAACGATCAGTTACTGAAATGACAAAACAAATACTTTTAAACAAGAAAAAAATATAACAAATAGGTAATATTATTGCAACATTTTACTCACTTTTTGACCTTTGACCTTTCAAATTATGGTTGAACTTGAATGTTTTGAAATTATATGTGCATACCAGACATCGCCTAACATTTATACATTGAAATGAACTGATATCATTGACTAGATCGACAAGATATTGTTAATAAAGAAAAAAGTTAAAGAGCTAATTTTTCATTCTTTTACTTTAAAATGACCTTTGACCCTTAATATTATATTTGAACTTGTCTGATTTTAGACGATATCTTTATTACTGACATTGTGAGACATATATACATTAAGATAAGCCACGAGAAATTACTTATAATGATTAAAATATATCTGTTATATTTCAAACAGGAAGCTATTCGTGCGTTTTTTCACACATGTTTGACCTTTGACCTTTGATATTAGCTTTAATCTTGGCAATTTTGGGGTTACATCTGCACTGCTGACTTTGCCTGACATACAAACATTAAAACGAATTATCTTCAGTGACTAATAATGTGAAAACATATTAAACAGATTAGAAAAAGTTAAGGTAATAATTTTGTACATTTTTTGCATAAAAATGAACTTTGACCTTCAATTATGAGGGTTGACCCTGACTTTTTGCAATAAAATTTGCATTTCTGATTTTGGCTGATATACACACATTACATAAATAAAGATGAGTGACTTATGATAACAAACTATTTTTAAGAATAAAATTAAATTTCAAATATGCCAAATTTTGTGATTTTTACATAAATCTGACCTTTTAACTTGAATATCCAGTTTGCCCTTCAGTCCTTTTTGATGAATTTCTTATTGCTGTTATTGTTGGCCATATATACATTTACTGACAGACAGATAGTTATTGTAATTAATCAGTGAAAAAACTGGTAGACGTAAACTTTACCCTACCCCCTAGTATTTTTACAAGTGAGTTTTACCTCCCCTATCACAAACATAAGTGAACAAAATATAGATAGGCACGGCTTTGACACTTAAGAAATGGGTTTTCGGGCAGGATATGAAATATTGTTTCCAAAAATGTATAAACTTCTTTTGGCCTCAGTTGTTGCAATAAAAGTCCGCGAGCTCTCGGACCACGTGTATTGTCGCTATTCTTGCATAAAAATATATTTCACGACGATTTATGTATTGTTTTCATATGTGATGACTTTACGATTCGGGTACATTTTTTTATTTACAATTCCAGTTGTTCTTAGAAACGGTAAACATGTTTTAAATATCCGTATCCAGGGCCCGGAAATAAACAACGCTATCAAAAGCACATCCTGAAGGTTTTTAAGCGATTTTTTTATCTCTCAATATTACAAACATAAAATTACCAATAATTGTTCATATCATTTAACAATTTGGTGGACTCGATCACAATTTCAAGAATAATAACTTTACATTCGAGTTATATTGAGTACGGACACGCAGTTGGAGTACGGATGAGTACGAACGTAGTGTCAAGTTTCCAAGCTGTTTATATAAATTCTTCGAGAAATTAGATAAAAACATACTGACTGATACTTACCAAAATCATAAATATGATACCTAAAAACAAAGAATCGCACATGTAAACACGCGATTCTTTAACATTCACGGTTGTGAACAAAATCTGAATTGACGCATAGTTCCAAAAGGGGAGTAAACAAGGGAAGAAACGAGTACGAACAATGTTTGGGGCAGCGCATTTGGCGTTAGTTACTGATACAGTAAAACACTTTATGGTTTAGATTGCATCTTTAATGCTTCAAGAAGAGGTTTTTATAAAAGAAAAAAGACGCAGATACCAGATGTCAATCTGCGCAGATTTTACATATACGTCCCTGGGAAAGAATTTCAAAAATAAAAATCGGGTATTAACAGCACGTGAATTGCCTTGTTTGCACACGATTTTTCTCCCGTTAATACATGGGCGGATCCAGTGAAAAAAAGTAGTTTTTATGCAAGAATGTATGTCAAGTACCGTTAGATTTCAGAGCTTATCATAACTATGTGTTTGTAATGTATCATTGTTTATTCTATATCTATTTTATCTATCCAATCGCGAACGTTCATTTGCAACTCGTGACCGTACAATATATTACGGTATTTGGATGCACGTGCGTACAAAAATCCTATATTTTCTGTATTTGGACGCACGCGCGTACATAAAATCCTGTATTTTCTGTATTTGGACGGTTCAACAGTCCCATGTTAAACATACGATAAAGCCCGAAACGCGTGAAAATGTTCCGAATGTAATTCGGATGAAGTAGGCGCTCCATGCATAGAGCTTGATTATGCGTCTTGAAATCTGGATTTAATTTGAGTACACACAAAAACGATTCAAGTGATAGCAGTGCTATCTGATTTAGATATTAAAACGTTCGTTAATAATCAAAAACTTAAAAATACAGTAAAAAAGATCATCAGATGTTGGAATATTTGAAAAGTCGCTAAAAGAAGCCGTTCCGGACGAAACCTAGAAAATGGAAGATATCAGCCCTGACTGTCTGAACAGCTACCTCAGCAGTTTTTATTTAAAGGTTAATAAACAAAATGGAGAAGAATATGAATGGCAGCGGACGGGCGGTCAGCATCCAAAACATGTCTGCTCTCTAATTCAGTTTTCATCGGATCTTCACCAAACTTGCTGACATTGTTTGTGGGCATAACATCTCGGCCAGTTTCGATAACCAGCCAAATTGTACCAGGCACTCTTTGATTATAGTCTTTGAACTACTCGAAATGACGTATGAAGTGAAATAAATATAGAATAAAAAGGTTATTTAAGGCCTAACATTGTTCTGTATAATATATATTTGAACTCATACCAAGCTGGGAAAAACTAGAAAAGGCAGGAATACAATATTCAGTGAACATTTTTAAGTTAAACTATTATTATAGTAAGATAAAATAGATATAGAATAAAAAGGTTATTTAACATTGAACTGTACAATACGAGATATATTTGGACTCGTACCCAGCTGAGAAAACCATATTGAACTCGCCTAGCGGCTCGTCCAATATGGTTTTCTCAGCTGGGTACTCGTCCAAATATATCTCGTATTGTACAGAACAATGATAAATAACCTAATAATATATGAAGACTGGGGGTGATTTTGATGTCACTTAAAATACCATATGTACAAATATTATGTTTATTGTGCACATAATGGAAAATGAATTTAGATAGACAGTTTACATTTGAGGAAATTTACATTAGATGAATGTAACTGTGGTATCGGATTGTATTTTTCAAAAAGTGTTTAATATATATTTAAAGATATGTACATTAGAATAATTTAACTTTAGTATCACATTATATTTTTCAAAAAAACTTGATCACTACGTCTCACAACAGAAAAGCCTTCTCAGCCTTACCTTCTTTTAATCTTGTTTTTAAATTTAGGTGAATTTCGAAAATAGGACATGCAGGGTGTAGTGTAATGACAAGATTCTTTGTATTCTGTATTTTAATTTGGATATTTCTTTCAGAGATTTAAGATAAAAAGCTGTACATTTCATAAATTATAAGTCAGACAAGATTTGACAATCTTCAGTAGCGTAAGGCTTGTTGAACTTGTACACATTCTGCGTATCCTTAAGTGATCGGGAAATTAGGTAATGTGTCTGCTGTGTTTTCCGGTATAATCCTTTATAAACTCAGTTTACTCTGTGAACAGAGAGGCGCCCAGGTACTGGCAAGGGACATGTCGTCCCGCTCTTATGAGCTGAAACTTAATAAGCAATGTTAAAAGCTAGGCTGAAGTACATTTATAATTAAGAACGTGTGTTTACAGAACTGTTTTAAAAAGCTTATTGAACATTGATTATATCTTTGAAATCCGACTAAATATTTATAAGTAACTGTGCATTGCTCTTCGTAGTTAATAAAAATGTTAGAACTGTCATTACGTGTTGTGTTTCAAGACAAACTTCAGGTGCACAAGTGTTACGTTAAAACCTGGACAGAATGTAAGTCTTCTTAAAATCTAGGAGACAAAACACTAAGGTTATCCAGAAAAATCATAAAACTTCGTAAACACTGTAGATGTCAATATGGTCAACATGAAACTTAGTCAGAATATTCTATTTTCATTACAAAAAATGCAAGTTCAAATACAAAAATGGTTCCTCTGGAACAAGTTAGTTACAAAAGTAAATAGTAGAAAAACATAGGTAACATAAACAGGGACCAAATTGTCTACCTGATCTTTTAACCTAATCAAACTACTTATTTTTGTGTAATGTAGGCCATGTTTAATACATTATCTTGAGCTAAAAATAGATCACGAGTTCAATTCCTCCTTTATTTATTTTTTTTCTGAGGGGGAGTGGGGTGTAAGTCACACCTCTACGATTGTATGTCATATAGGGACTTTCCATACATGATGGTAGGGAATTCGAAGACCCAATGTATCCCTCCGTGCATTATTTCATCACGGACGGGCACCTCGGAAGAACCACCGACTTTCCGTAAGCCAGTTGGCGGGTCGAACCCACATCGGTGTGGAGCAAGTGATTGAAAGTAACCATTTAGCCACGGAGCCCTACCCCCACCCCGCCCCCTCTCCCTGTATGATTGTCTCTGTAAAATCTGGATCAGTAGTTCTATGTCAAAACATACTAAATACTTCTACATGCCACAATTTTGCTTGATCTACCCAGAACCTGATCAGAGTATTTATAGAGTTAATGATCGTATGAAAACTGACCATCCGATTTTAAAACTAGGTCACTAAGTAAACACATAAAAAGCATGTAAACCCGACGACGTTTTCTACTTGGTTTACGTGAAACCAGGTATATGTGTTTTCATTAATAGGTCATAGCCGGTCACTTGGTCAGACTAAATTTAACTTTTAAAGCACTTTAGTTGCTACAATTTTTATATGCACTACATTTAAAAGAAGCTTGGTTACAATGTTTGTCTTAACAGACTCTAACTCAAGTTATAATCTGGATTACAAATATAGATCAATAGGTCATATCAGAAAAGAAAATGATTACTATTAAATCTCTAGAAATCTTCTATTTTCTCCAACAGACACTACTCGATGCACTTACCATTAAAAGGGTCATGAAATTGGCTTTAATTTTTTTAAACATTTTTAACAGAGTTTTAACTTGTCACCATAACAATTCACCCATTACTTCTTACTATTTAATGGGATTTTCATGACCATAGTTTTAATGCCATATATTAAAAAGCCATTAAATAAGTATATTAAAACCCTGGTAAATATATACCTTGTTAAAATGACTTTGATAGCCATGAAAAGCTGCTTAAAATAAACCATTAAAAT
Source organism: Mercenaria mercenaria (assembly GCF_021730395.1). Lineage (NCBI taxonomy): Eukaryota > Metazoa > Mollusca > Bivalvia > Venerida > Veneridae > Mercenaria > Mercenaria mercenaria. The sequence continues at coordinate 71,754,926 of NC_069366.1, forward strand.
AAGTTAACTGGCTCCTTAAAGCTCCATGAAAAATTTAATTGGCATGAATCTAATGTGCTATTAAAAATTACCTCTTAATTCCACATTAATTAGTAAATACTAATGCGGCCATTACTTTTTTAATACTCTGTTAATGGCCGTTAATTATTAAACAAAAAGATTAATGGTCTCATTGAATATGTCAGATTCAATTTTAATGGGTTCGTAATATTTTAATGGTATATCAAATTAAGGTCCATGAAAATTTGCCATCAGAATTAGACATCTTAAGATAATCAACTTCATATTGATATTTGCCGTATTGATTTAAACTACGTATTACTACACATGTAATAGTATCTATAAATATGTACTGTTTTGTAAAATGCTAGAAGAATATTATTCTTCTTTTTTTCTCTCATTATTTTATAATGTAAACACATGTAACAGCCTCGTACAAACATTTGTCATATTGTATCCTCATTCTGTCATATGTTCATATGAAATGAGAAAATAAATGGATATTGTATTGTATTGTGTTGCAAACATTCTGACCAAGTTTTTATTGGTACAGACACAAGGCGTCAGGTGTATTAAAAAAGCAACTGTTGATGACAATGTCTGCGCACAATGGGCGATCACAATTTAGTGCGTAGTATGTATTTATTGTGATTAAAGTCCATTTGGGACTGGAATTATAAGCATTCAATTGGACGAGTGCAAGCCAAAAACAAAAAAAAAGTATGTGCTTCTGAAAATATACGAATTACATTTTACAGAAGAAATAACAACCTAGTTTTCAATCACAGATTAAACATCTTTTCGAGACTTTATTTGGGCAACATTCACTTGGACTTGAGCTAAAGTTTGCCATCTTAAGTGTGGTTTACTTACAAACAGGCTAATTGTTAAACACGTCAGACGGCGGCAACAGATATTTAAGGTGGTCACAATACCATAGTGAACTAAAAGAAAAGAACCATGCTTAGAAATGTTGCTTATCCACTGTCCATCTCCACATCGGAATATCGCGTGCATATCTCTTTTATAACCCCAGCATAAAGTGTCATTTTGGAAGGACTGTAAATTGCACCGAATGTATTGAAAAATCTCACATGACTAAGCTGGTTTTGAACCGTCAAACATATTTGATATAAAACCAACTGAGTATTCCTTTTTTGACATATAAAAATGCTTTAATTAAAGAAAGCAAACATAAAAAAGCAAAACAATGGCAAATTTAGTTCACGAGAGGTGAGGAAATTATAATTATAAACATTCTAACACGATCCGATTCATTTTTCTATTAAACAAAGGAGGCTGAAAACAGTGAATTATTATACAACGATTCACTCTTCTGACGTCTTTTATTTTTAACAGCCATTTCAGAAATAATGTCCATTTGTCATTTTTATGTGTCCTTGTCATTTTACTAGTAGAAAAAGAGCTGTATACGGATGTTCACTGTGTTGAATTATCAGTATATATATGTGCTGTGTTTGACAAACGGTAATTTTCAGATAGAAGGTCATTAAACCTTAAAATGTCAGCTAAAACATGCAGAAATTTGCATTTTTTGGCTGTGCCACGAAAGGGTGCATAGATATAACCAAGAGATAAAGAAGCACGAACAATGCTGAATAGAAAAGACTACCTCTAAATAATTTCATACAAATCATAGTTTGAATGAATATCATTTATTTTGTAGCCACAGAAGATATAAATTTTCATCAACTATTATACCATTGTCCCCAAAATAGCTTTAACCTCCGCTATCACACTTAAGACGATGAAAACTACCACATAAATATTTGTTATAACAGTAGAAAGGTGCTTGTGCCCTTCTTTTATTTTATTTGTTTCATTAAACTATTATGTTTCAGTGATACATCCCACAATATTTTGATCTGAATATCAAATGTATATTTGACTGGGATCGTTGAAAATGTCAGTTAACCGTTAATCCGTGACCAGGATTTTGAGAACATATTAAGATTATGAATTATTCTGAGGTTAGTGAGAATGATGCGCCAATGTGTTTTGCCAGTACTGAAGTAACTCCAGTTGCTTTTCTGCTTTTTTCGTGATAAATCAGCCAAAAAAATGCACATTTTTTTAACTTCCGTTACTGTTAACTTCCGTTACAAATTTAGTGATGATCTATTAGTTTTTTTCCAACGTCACTCGTGTTTTTTCTTACTACTATATATGTCACGGTACGGACTTGGTCACGTTAGGGGAGAAGATGTGTCAGGCAGCCGGTTAGCTCAGTCGGTAGAGCACTCGCCCTGTAAGCTGCACTGCACATTTTTCTCACCCTGTGAAATTTGGCGCCCAACATGGGACCGTGACATGGGACGCCTGTAATTGCTTATATATAAAGTACCCGCTGCAAATCGAGAACGAATTTCAAAATGGCGGGGAAATATGTCACGGTATAGAACTTGAGTATTAAAATGGGGAGAAAATGTGTAGGCGGCCGGATAGCTCAGTCGGTAGAGCATCGTAACGGTATTCCGAGGCCCCGGGTTCGAGTCCCGGTCTGGCTGCACATTTTTCTCACCCTGTGACATATAGTTGCGTCATAGATTAATCTATTTTATAATCATACATGGTAGCTGCAACTGACAACACTGGATATTTTTAAAAGACACGGCATTTTAACGGGTAAGGTAAATATTTTAAGATAAATTTGATAGATTTTAGTACATTTTGTTTTGTCACAGTTTCAGAGTGGTTGTAAATGTTTGAATTGTATTAATAGGCCCAAGATAAAAGAGAAACACAGTTAAATTCCACTGTACTTGAATATATGGTTTATCAATCAACGTTTATCAATCAACAGATCGACAATATAACGGAGGTTAAAATCTTTGAAAAAGAAAAAAATTTAATTTGCCCTTGTTCCAGTTACATTACTTGGAAATGTATTTTCTCCTTATTCTACCAGTTAACGACATAAGTGTTAGTGTGACTGTAGGTAAATATTTTACTGGAGAACAATTGTAGGTGCCATTTGGTGCCAATAGTGACGGAGGTTAAATATATTACAATATTTTGAAATTTAAGTTAAGGATTACCAATACACTATTTGAGCTTCTGTTGAAACATAACATTTATCTTAATTCCTTTAACTTAAAAAATGTTTTTGTAGCAGGAAAAACCATAAACCGAACAGCGACAACCTGAATACGACATACAATGTAATGGAAGTTAAAATTTGATATATAGATGTCTGTTTCTTCCAATCGGACATTGAAAGTATGTTGTAATGTTTTAATACTACTGTGAACATGAAATATAATTTCACTGCATTATTTAGATAAAGCTTCAACTATAAAACGTAAGTTGAATAGATGTGATTACAACAACTCTTAGTGTCAATGCTCAAAGACTCGGCTATCTGTTTTGCTTTTTTTTATTCTAGAATGCCACTCATGCACGCAGATATACAAAAAAGCTCAGCTATGTAGGCATTATTTATCATATTGTAGGAGTGTATTTGGTCAATGCGGAACTCAGCAGGCCTATAGATACTTGATACTTCTCGCTTTTCCACTTAAATTACCCATCTATCCTACATTGCCAAATAATTTTGAAATTATTTATATTTGTTTTGTATGTATGTTTTTATTGGTGTATGTATATGCTCATTTTATGCAAACTTATTTTATGGTGGAATAAAAGATATATCTATCACTTTCTCAATTTCTCGTAGTTCTGTTGTTTCTTTTACCTGCTGAAGCAGAGAAAAGTAACATAGCACGGGAAACCAAGACCCGGCAGCATGAGATAACGAGCTGTGGAATTCATGTTTTTAAACATCACAAGGCAATGGTTACTCTTGCTCCTAATACTGACAATATTGAGAATACTCCCTTTGAAACAGGATATGTAGAAACAATGAGACCACTCCCTGAAACAGGATATATAAAACATTGAGATCCATCCCTTAAACAGAATATATCGAAACATGAGAGCACTCCCTGAAACAGGATTCATAGAAACATTGAAATCGCTCCCTGAAACAAGATATATAGAAACATTGAGACCACTCTCTGAAACAAGGCATATAGAAACACTGAGACCACTCTCTGAAAGAAGATATATAGAAACATTGAGACCACTCTCTGAAACAAGATATATTGAAACGTTGAGACCTCTCTCTGAAACAAGATATATTGAAACGTTGAGACCTCTCTCTGAAACAAGATATACTGAAACGTTGAGATCTCTCTCTGAAACAGGATGTATCAAAACATTAAAAACATTCCCTGAAACGGAATATATGTAGGCCCTAAACATTGAGATCACCCAATGAAACAGGACATGTAGAAACATTGATATCACTTCTTGAAAAAGAATTTATCGAAACACCGAGATCACTGCCTTAAACAGGATATATAAAAGTTTCTTTAGATATATAAATGCGTCATTATACCTGGTTAAGAATGAATATTTTTTCTTTGAACTAAAATATTAGTTCCCGAAATTATATTTATACTGCCATCGACATAAAGCACTGTCCTCTGTTTAACATCCGTTACAATCTCTGTTAATTCATTTAAGTATATTTTCTTGGCTAATATCAGTTTGGGCACACACGTGATGTTAGCTGCCAATAATAAACAGATTTTATTAAATAGATAATACCGTAAAGCTGTGGTCTGTTATAAGATCACACCAGTTCGTTTCGGTTTTATACCCAATTTTCTATATTTCTTCAAGAAATAGTAAACATAGTACATGTATCAAATTTCTCTTCTAAATAGCCGCAGCTGTTCCGTTACAGATTCGGCAGTATCATTACTGTTGCATTATGAAAACAAAAAGATTGTATAATCTATAATATATAAATATTATAAAATAAAACTACTTGATTCAAAAGTTTAACATCCGTTACTTATCACCTGGTTTGAAAATCACAAACGGTTACCTTATAATTGAATGAATTGCCAGAAATAACACCTTTTTGATCCCATTCTGACATTTAATTTTTGCATAACTAAAGAAAACTTATATGAAATAATTTCATCTAGCTAACAAAATATTAACAGAAGAAAACAAAAATCGTTTGTTGGGAAACAATGCAATACTGAAATAGATACATCTAGAGCAACTTTTTGTCTAAGTTGGACTGAAAGCACATTTATTATCTTATTTAGGGTTTGTAGAATACAGAAGTGTTGAAAATGTGCATAAGTTGTATCAAATGACATATACGTTGCCCAAGAAATCTTATGAACCAGAAATTAACCTCCGTTACTCGTAAATTTAGGTCCTTATAAATAAATATTCATATCTTTGAAACGCAAATTAATTGGTGGATATAATTTTCAGATTTTTAACTTGACATCTTGTACATTATGAAATTGTTGATATTTAAAATGTTTTGATTTTGTCAATTCTGAAATGGGACATTTTTTCGGAAGGGCTTCACAATTATGACGTCATAGCGGCGCGCTGCAAAAGATACCAATTGAAAACGGGCAAATATTTATTGAATGTCGTCAAGGGTGTACTTTAAAGTCCTTGCTAACGTGTTAGAATCGAAAGGGCTGCGCCCTCGTGATATAATTCCTTCGCATCTGAACTCCAAACAATGATTTATTCAACGACAAATCACTAAATGAGATATATCATTTCTTAAGTAACTAGAATGAGAATATATTGTTAGGCAAATGAACTAAACTGAATATTAAGGCATTTGCTTATTAGCTGTTCATTCAATCTATATGTATGTAATTATGTTTCACTAGATTCTATTTCTTTTTGGTCTGACCCGCCTGATTCAACACCATTCGCAAATGATTTTGTTGCTGATAATGGTTTCAATAAAACGTTTCCTTCCTGGTGTGAATAATCCAATCAAATCTTGTAAACGTTTCCTTCCTGGTGTGAATTATCCAATCAAATCTTGTAAACAGGAAACATAATCGTGTTGTAACACTTTAAACAATGATGAAACATATATGTATTATCAGTACCATAAACAGCAACGATATCACTTCCATCTTCAGAAGTTAAAATTCGCCCGAACACAACATCTCAAAAATAATTTTAAAGAAACAATTCTTTAAAAGAGGGAACACACTGTTATTCCATGTACAATTTTCAAGTGAAAATGGATTTGAAAGTAATTTTGATTGCTGACATTACTAACATTGCTTCAGCGCACAGGGATCAAGATGAGGAAACAGTTTATATTGTAAGAAAGCTAGAAGGTACATTTGGAACTAGACATTGTCTCGCGATGATTGTATTACAAAGGAATATTTGGAAAACAAAGTAAGGTAATAGTAAATCGACATCACTGGCACTCTGGGCGACCATAAACAAGGGAATACAACGCTTACAAGCGGAAGTCCATATGCTACGAGAAAAGACCTGGAAGATGTCTTCAGAGAATTACTTGTAAATATATCATCTCGTGTATCAAAAGGTGTTGTCAACTCGCCAAATGAAACGAGTTCCTAAATGCTCTTTTGTAATAAGTTAATTCTATACAAAAGATAATCAACAATATGGAATTGACCAAACGCCGGCTATCAATCAAACCAATAAATCGATAAGCGATCAACCAATCAATGTGCTTGATTCGACGCACACCTCTGGACGGTGTTAATGTACATATCACCCTCCGACATTGCGATCTCGACAATGATAAAAACAACTAATAAATTCCTTTTGAAAATGATTTTATATACAAGTAAAACTTATTAGAAATGGTAAAATGGTGTCAGTAAGGACTTTGCAAGACCGATAGTCGCTTCCCAGAACGCCTAGATTATCCCTTTTCCAAAATCTAAGTAAAGTTTTGACAAGTGTCTTCGCTGGATTAAGACTTGTGGACGTCCTCACAGACAATTGAAAATGGATAAAATCGACGGAAACTACCATATATTTATATATACAATGGTATTAATATATCTAGCTTTCACCTAATTCACATTTGACCTCCCGGGCGCCGTGCGATAAATTAGTCTAAATTTGGCATCGTAGGTGGCTACGGGCTACGGTGTATGTGTTCACATTAAATACGGGCAACGTGCCATTTTTTTATTTTTTTTTTTTTTGTACAAGCCCGGAGAAATTCTTACAGACGCTGCGCGGAGACTATACGGAAATCGTGCAATATCAGTGCAGTTGCCTTGCAGTCACCGCAAGCTTCCAATGGAAATCTTACGTGCTGGATGACCAATATATATAACCATCTGAAAAATGTAATGCCATATCAAAGCCGCCGCACGGAAATGATGTGGTCGCTGTAGGGTTGCCATGCGATGATTGCTCAATATCCGTGCGATTTCATTCGGTACTGCAGCAAGCAGGAACCTTTTGGTAGCTGTGCGAGGGCCGTGCGAAGGTCTCAGATGTCTGCAATCTCCGTACGATTTCTTTTAGGCACTATGTCCACGGAATATCGTGCGTTGGCTTCACGATCAGCGCGTGGCCTCCTAACGATGCCCGTGCGGAGATTGTGCAATGCCACCTGCGACATGTCTACGGTCTACGGGCTACGGGCTTTCGATTAATTCAGATATGTGTAACTTTTCGCTAAACAAAATCGTAGAGGCTGTGGAGCCCGGCAATCTGTACGAAAATCACACTGGCGCCTCCCCCTCCCCCCACACGGAAGCCATACAGAAAGGATGATATGGGCAGTCTATTGGCTCCGCAGACACATCGTAGGCCAAAGATAAACTAGGCATTGTTGGTTTATTTCTAAGCCATAACACTTCTTATTTGGCATTTACATAACGAGAAATTGTGAAGAGAAAGTGCCAAAATGTTCAAGTAGCAAAAATATGAACTAAAAATGCTAGATTATTCGTGCCCAAACTTTTCAGTTACCTCGATCAACATGTACGTGGAAAGGCGTCGGAGATGTGAATTCTTTTTAGGATGAGGGAGGAGGGCTATGTATACCTAAAATGTAAATGTATCATTATCCTTCAATGCACTTTTTCCAGTTTTGCACACGGGGCATAAGTACTCATAGAGTACAAGTCGAGAAAATATAAGAAAATATCAACCTGAATGATAAACAAATAGTTTTATAATAATGAAAACACGCATAAACTTGTTAGTGATTTATTAAAGAAGCAACACAAAATTTTCAACAATAGATATCATCAGTAACTGTCGTCGTGTAGCCTTCTTCCGTCTTCTTTTGACTTCTGAATATACATGCTTTCTCAATTAATTCCGTCCCTGAATGTCGAAAATCACAAAACTATCAATGTAAGACTCCTAACAGTACTTTCTCGCAATTCATCTAAATGTTTTAAAGACACATAATTAGACAGAAATTTCTCGCCAATCTCTTCAGAAATATTGCGTAAGTAGCAGCAGCAGCCATTATCGATCATAATGTCGGAGGTTTAGTATTTTGTGGTACCACGTGACCTGTAGGCAGAGCCTGGCGTATGGTCAATTGTGTAATAATAATACATGTTTATATGATTTATGGACATTTTATAATATGACTGAATACATTTTATGACAACATAAAATATACGTAAAATAGAATTTAAGACAAACGAATCTTGTTATTCGAAAAAGAAAACACTACATACTTTTGCTAGCTATATGATTATCGCTCATTTTTATGAAAAAAAAACAATCTTTTAATTAGCATTCGAGTTGATAGAAATGAATTAGCTCGATCATTTTTCTGTATTTTTGTAACTTTTCGTTGGTATAGGCCTAATTAAAACTTTAAACAAAACTACCAAAAGGCAAAAAATGCCAAACGTCCCAGTTTCAGGAAGCGGTAAAGTAGCATTTCACCTTTTGTTTCATCTATGCCTTGTAATGAAAAGGTAATAGTAAATCGACATCACAAAATGTGTCAAATGTCACTTTAGAGGCTCCGTGCATTTACGACGGATTCAAATTGTTTGAATTCCTGACTTAACAATAAACGTTATTTTAAGTGTACTTGTTTGCGTTTGTATCACTTTGGACAATATTTATCAAATATGTTTAATATTCTGCTGCCAAAGCAATTTTAGTTTTAGATGTAACAACATAAAGTGGCATGCAGTTTTATCGACAAGTAATCGAAGTAAAATCAAGATTATCGACATAGATATGCTGTCATCTATCAGTTTTCCTAAAAACACCATAATATTAATCTATGGCCATTATAGATATAACAACGATGTCCATATTCTTAACATACATTTAGCAGACTATGAAACGATTAAATCAAAGAAACCGTGTTGTCACACAACTAGGCCCATCTTAAACCTTATAATTAATAAAAGTCTTGATAAAATGGACAAGAATATCCTTTGGAGGCATAAAATGCAACCAAGCAAAATGATTGCAAAATCGGTTTGATTGTGTCTGTTTATGAAAGGGTTTGAAAGTGCAACACACTTCCTGCCCCTTGCACAGGCTTAAGAGGAATTCTATTACATAGACATTAAACGATCTCCATTATCCCAAGAACCATGAGCTATAACCACAGTGGAGACTTAAAATGGTATGGCCTGTTACCGCTACCTAAACTGATACTTGGTAATTTCTTTCTGTTCTTTGTTTTCTATTAAAATTTCCAATAGATTTAATTCAAAAACCGTTGCTTTTCAGCATGTCTCTACGCCCGTCCATCTCAAAGTTATTAATAAAGTGCCCCATTTCCTGACAGCCACTACGCAGCTAGAGAAAATGGTTGTCTTGTTTTTGTTTCGTTGGTATAGGCCTAATTAAAACTTTAAACAAAACTACCAGAAAGCAAAAAATGCCAAACGTCCCAGTTTCAGGAAGCGGTAAAGTAGCATTTCACCTTTTGTTTCATCTATGCCTTGTAATGAAAAGGTGGTCTGAAGTGTTAATATGTGAAAGCTTTTTATCTTAACAAGTATTCTTTCAATTCAAATATTCAAAGGTTTTAAGTACTTTTTTGTGTACTGAAAAAGATGATAAGCCGTATTATTTTAGGATTTTTGATAGTTATTACCAGATTACGTTAGAAAGAACACAACTCGGTAGTATAGTACCAAACATGGTTGGATATGTACACACCAACCGCAAATGGCCTGTTTGTATGTTGTCAACAACATTTCTGATAAATTTTAAACTGGATTCACCTTCCCTTTAGGAGTCACTTTAAGATGGGAAGTTTGAAAGTTTAAGGCCCATTCATATAAGAAAATGCTTGCTAACATATACAGACTTTCCACTGTTTTGACAGAGATTTTTTTGATAAATGTAAGCCATATGATTCTACCTTACAAAGACTGTGAACTCATCTTACATAAAGTGCTGATGGAGACTGTTGATCCATTAGTGTCTTCGAAATCTGCTTACATATAAAACTTGTGTCATTCCGATGCCAATGGAAGGGGACAACGAAAACTCTTATATTTGAAAGAAAATATATTTCCGAGCTATAAACTCTAGATAGCCCTGATGAGTAATTTTTTCTGGTATGATGTGAGATAAGGTTTTTATCTTTTAATGGATGAATTGCATAAACACCTTAATTGTAAATCAGAAAAAAAAGAAATTTCCTGTTTCAAAATTAACAGCCAACTGGTTACCGCTAAAATAGCTGCTGTATAACAGATTGAATGAAATTCCCAAGATAGCTCCCTGTGCATCAGTATCACAATTCCATTATATTCCTATTGTTTGAATTAAAAGTTTCATTATCGGTACAGAGCAGAGCAGAACAGAACGTACATTTATTAGTCTTAAGCACATGTTCTGTCATAAGTATATTGTATGGATTTTTGTAATGAAACGTGTAATTACATCTTCATGAAAATTAAGTTCAACAGTTTGAGAATACAGTTATCTGATACTTGCAAAAGCCGATGATCGTTAAACAAAGCCTACTTAAATGATCTTTCACATACTGCACGCTCTAACTTTGTCTTACCAAGGCTTTGTGGACCATGGTTGTCAATTTCCAAGAATCAAATTTGAAAGAAAATCTGTATAGATATAAAAAGAAAAAATAAGCACTTTTAGCTACATACATTTATACATTATTTCTGTGTCTGTACTAGTAGAGAATGAATTTCGCATCCTGTGTGGCTGCGTTTGCTATATGTAAAGCGCCTTTGAACGTGTTTATCATGAAAAGTATATAAATCTGGTATAATACTAATAATAACAAGAAGGAGAAGAAGCCTCGTATTTGGTTGAAAGACAAATTTTTTACCAAGCTTAGCACACAGAAACCAACATCTCCATTGGTTTAAAATATCCAGGGTGGACACCCTAATCTCATTCGCACTTATAAAACGAAATAACAAATCTAAATCCTATTACAGTGAGTTTAGTTTTAGCAGATTTCCATGTGGTGTTTACGTAGATACCAGGCCTTGTGAGACGGATCAAAAGCCCGTTCGTGATGAAATAATGCACGGAGGGGCACATGGGGTTTTCCTCCACTATTAAAGCTGGAAAGTCGCCATATGACCTTCCATGTGTCGGTGCGACGTTAAATCCAACAGAAAAAAAAATTGTTTCTTTGTTGCATTAACGTCACACCGAAACAAATTTATGTCATATGGCGACTTTCCAGCATTTGATGGTTGAAGAAGACACTAGACGACCATCTACCTGGGAATTATTCAATCACTGGCGTGCACCTGGGTACAACCACCGGCCGTCCGTAAGTCAGCTGGATTGCATGGAGGTACACTTCACCCAACCAAAGTTCTGCTCAACCCGGGGCTAGAGGGCGTTGACGGTAGCATGCATTTCTACTACCGTCCATGAACAGGCTCAATTAAACCGAGCCTGCAACATTTTCGTTTTTATCGTGTTGAGCGACCTGTGGAGTTTCCACTTTTTCTATTTCATTTAAAACACTTATGACACGCTTAAAAATCATGAATAAATTGAGCGTGAGTTTTTTTCTCGAAAATGTTTGAAAGGAGATTCCACTAAGCACCTTGTACTCGTGCACTATTTTCAAAAGCCTTGGAGGAAAACCCTTATTATTATATTGCTATTTGTTTTAATCGCGAGCAAAACTGTTCATTTTCAAGAGCTACTTTTAGGACAATCTGGGGAAACTATATCCATCTGCAGAGTGCTGTGAAAAGCGTAGTAGTGGAACAAAATCCAGGAACAACATATTAACACAATGCTAATGAAACAATTGATTTCACGTACGCTCAGATTTAAGTCTTGGAAAAGAACCCGGAGACTCCTCCCATTCTTACTCTTTTATAGGTATTCACTCCTTTCCTCTCTCCCATTAGAAAGTATCGTAAGAATGCGTTTAGTCCCTAATGTCAAAAAACTACCAAAATGTTTTCCATTCTGTGAAAATTATTAAAAATAAAATTGAGCAGAGTTCTCTCTGCCAAATTTCGTTGCCTCCATGCAGTATCTCAATGAGTCACTTAGCAGAATTAATCCAAATTCTAAGTCCATCATACTACTCGGTGGTGACTTCAACCTAGGCTATATAGACTGGAAGTCCCACAGCACAACTCCTGGTAAACCAAATATAAAACAGCATCAGGAGCTTCTTGATATTGCTACAGATCATTCGCTCACACAATTGGTAGATAAACCAACAAGAAATGATCAGATTTTAGACCTCCTTTTCACAAACTACCCAAATATTGCAGATACCATAGAGACAATCCCCCCAGTTGGTGAAGCAGATCACGATAATATCATGTCAACCTGTAATACTTCCCTTCGTAGATGCAAACCAAAACCTAGAAAAATATTATCATATTCAAAAGCAAATTGGGAAGGTATAAAAGAAGATCTAATTGCTACTCATAGTGAAATACTGCAGGAACAAAATTCTGAAAATGTTGATGGATTATGGAATAAATTTAAATTAAACCTCCAAAACTCTATCTGTAAGAATATTCTATCAAAAATGAGCAAGCAAAGTAATAAATTACCCTGGATATCAAATGAATTAAGAAAGAAAATGAATAAATACAAGCGTAAATTAACAAAAAGAAATAAAAACCATTGCAAATCCGATGATATAAGACGCTTAAAATCAGAAATACAAAAAGAACAGCGTACAGCGTACTGGTCCTATGTTGTGAACATGATATTTGACATCAAAATCCCTGACCAAGAAAATTCAAAAACAAATAAATTGCCAAAAAAATATTTTCTTATATAAAAGGACAGAAAACAGAAAGTTCTACTATACCACCCTTTGTGAAAATGGAATATTGAAATTAGAAACAATTACAAAAGCAAACATCCTTAATGACCAGTTCCAAAAGGCATTTACACCTGATAATTCACAATAAATACCAGATAAAGGTCCGAGTCCCCATCCACAAATGCCAAATATTTCCATCAGCCAAAATGGTATTAATAAATTACTTGGTAATATCAATCCTCACAAAGAATTTTGAAGGAATGTAAGGATAGCATCTCACCAATTCTTACAATTATTTTTAATAGGTCTCTTGCTTTGGGTAGAATTCCATCAGACTGGAAACACGCTAATGTATTTCCTGTTTTTAAAAAGGGAGATAAACATGAGGCTATTAACTATAGACCAATCTCCTTAACATGTATTTGTTGTAAACTCTTGGAACATGTGATTTCCAGTAATATAATGTCTCACTTGGAAAGTAACAACATTCTTTATGACCTACAGCATGACTTCCGATCAGCTCGCTCATCCAAAATATTATCCAGTCTAATAACAAAAATATTCAGACAGATATCATCATTATGGATTTTGCCAAAGCTTTTGACAAAGTACCTCATAAACATCTTATACATAAATTTAAATACTATGGTGTAACTTGTAATGCCTGGAACTGGATATTAGATTTTCTTGATGATCGAACCCAGACAGTTGTCCTGGAGGGTCAGATGTCCGGGGAAGTGCCTGTGACCTCTGGCGTTCCCCAGGGCACTGTTCTGGGACCGATCCTGTTCCTAATCTACATAAATGACTTTGCCGATTATATTAAACGTAGTACCCTTAGACTATTTGCAGACGATAGTATTATCTATAGAGAAGTTAAAAACATAACAGATGCAAAACTGCTTCAGTCAGACTTAGAAGCTGCTGGTAAATGGGAACAGGATTGGCTGATGCACTTCCACCCAGATAAATGCAATATTCTTAGCATCACACAGAAAAAGAACCCCATCAAGTTTTGCTATAAATTACATAATCATGCTTTAGAAAAAGTTGAATCCTCAAAATACTTAGGTGTTACAATTCAGAATAATTTAAAATGGGACAAACACATCAATTCCATAACAAATAAGGCTTTCACCGTAGAAACCTAAAAATTAGCTCCTCAGAAGTAAAAGAACATGCCTATAAAGCCATAGTTAGACCCAAATTAGAATACTCTTCAACAGTCTGGGACCCACACACTAAAAATCATATAAATCAGATTGAGAGGGTTCAGAGAAGAGCCGCAAGATTTGTCACCAGTCGTTATCATAAAACAAGTTCGGTCTCAGACATGCTAAATAATTTGAATTGGCCAACCCTAGAAATCAGAAGAACTAGAGCAAGACTCATCATGTTTTATAAAATAGTCCATCACATTGTAGCTATTTACCCTGAAAATAATTTAAATAATTTATTGGTCCCTACAGGCTTAAGAACAAGGTATGGTAGCATATACACATTCAGGCACATTGGAACATCTAAAGACTACTATAAATTTTCATTCTATCCCAGGACCGTTAGCCAGTGGAACATGTTGCCTATTACAGCCTATGAAGCAGCCACAGTTGACATGTTTAAGACCACCGTCACTGTGCCTGTTGTTGTCTCAGCCGTAGTTAATTAAACAACAACTACTCATTCTACTGTACAAACATTTTATTCTAAATTTGTATAAGAAAAAAACAAACAAACAAAAAAAAGACGTTTAGCTCCTGTACTATAAATTTCCGTATGTACAAACACTATATTTTTAGTTATTTTAAATTCACCAGCGCCTACACATAATCTTCATTATTATGAGGGAGTGTAATATTAAGAAGAAGAAGAAGTACGTCTGGTCTTGTTATAAGCCTTCATGAGGGTTGTATGCTCTATTGTGATAAAACACGTTTACTCTAATTTAAAGAGAACCAATGTTATGACATTTGCATTCACAAAACTTCCAAATGTAGATTTTTATATTTTATAAACATTCTTTTTTTCTAAAAAATACACCTTTGCAATTTTGTATACTTACATTTTTTTTATACTTTTGTTATTACATTTTGTTAGTTACGTATCGCAGTTTCAGTAAAGTCGAACATTAGAACATTACGTAATAAACAATAGCTCTATTTACTTAACCACCCTACCTTTGTTTTTTTTAAAAAATCCACAAAAATACATATAAATGTTAATAAAAAATCTGTGAAATAAAATGCTTTGGAAGCATAGAACCAAGCAACATAATAGCCGACTCTGTTTGATTGAGTCCGTTCATGAGAGATAACGACATACTAGTATGCAACACCCCTCATGCTCCCTAGCACCGGCTTTAGCGAAATTCTATTAACTCCCTGGGGCCGAAATGCGACTATAGGCGTTATATTTTCTACCCCAGTAGCGTCGATATCCGACTATACGCGCGTTATCAGGACTCCCCAGGACGGCGATTGACGAGTATAGTCGCGGCATCGAGATCATGCTGATTGTGACATGTACCTGTTAATTTTTGATAATCTTGGCAAAAGCAAAATTATTTTGCATACTGGGTATTATTTCTTAGATGTTATAATTAGTGCTAATTAGTTCCCTTGTTAAAATAAGTGTTTGCCATTATGCGGCCATGTCAAGACGAAATCCACTGTGTTTCGTTCATACTATACGTATTTCAAAGGAGTAAAATAATGTCGTCTGCCAAAAATCTTTCTTAAAATAAAGAAAATATTCATTATCATACAGCTTCTGACATATCAGTTCCGTCCGATGATGATTCAGACGATGAAATTCCATTAACAGTTAAATAAATGGTCGGAAAATGTTAAGTTTTAGAAGGCTGAAATATTCGTACACTTACATCGAATACGATACAAACTGAAAAACATGAACACAACAAAACATATTTTATAAAATACAAAAACAACGTGACTACATAAACATATGATTGTAAATTTAATAATCTTTCAAAGGTAAATGTATATATTACAACTTAACTGTCTCATCGCGTGTCACAAAACGTTTGTGTACATGTATACATCAAAATTAAACAAAGGCATGATCGATATTCACACAAAAACGGGTGTCAGTTTTCAGTATGCTTTTGTAAATAGTCTTTGTAAATATTGTATTTCTATTCAAAGGAGTTCAATGTCTTTACATGTGAAAAATGTAAGCGAACCAGAAACGTTCAAATATTTTCAACGCAGTAGTTCGTTAAAATTGTGAATACTTCGAAGTGAAAATATTGAAATAGGATATAAAAATATTTTTTGAAACTTCGAAGATTTTGTAAGTTTATTTTAATTTATTTTAATTTATTTTAATCACCAATGATTCCCTGCATGATTTCAATTGACTGCATGCGCATGAGATTGTGATAAGATCAGAAAATGTTCTTCGACGTCAGGTGGTAATTCTTATCTCGCCGCAGCAGATATATTACGATGTCAGCCTCAGGGAGCTAAGTAAAAATGAATGTACTCCATTATCCCAAGGGACCAATAAATATAACAACACTAACACTATTAAATTGTTAGAAAAGAGAAGCAAACCATAACAAATTGGCAGACAATACTACGGAAGCCTATTAGGAACATTCTGTCTTAATTTTTATGCATAACCTCTTATGTATGACATATTATGTGTTACGTGTTATCAGTTACCTCTTACATGTTACGTATTACCTCTTAGGTGTTATATCTTGTGTGTTACTTATCAAAAGTTAGATTTGCCTAGTTCTCAATAGCGAAACCAAACTGGCGGACGTTAACGATTACTGCTTGTGGCACTTTACCCCTTTTGATGACCACTAGAGCTAAAACTAGAAAAAAAAAGCTTTAAACGACTTATGCTATGAACAGCATGATGAATCTTGATCAAACCTGGTCTGTACCACCATTATAAGGTCATTTCCAAATTTGTTTCAAAACGCGCAATGATGCCCTTGTAGGATCCTCTAGAGCTAAACAAATACCTTTAAACATTTTTGTTTTCATAAATTCTTTTGCTGAATTTTCATTAAACTTTGTCTGTAGTTTAAACAGGGCATTTGATCCCTTTCTGAAGCCATTAGAGACAGAAATAGAAGTACCTTTATTTAAACAACTTTTTCTAATGACCACTTGTTTACCATTATAGTATACATATATAGGCAAGACTACATAACTGGGACAAGGTCTTTAGCTCAGTTATGGCGTTTTCTTTTGGCATAGAAATTAGTAACGTTTCGCATACAATTCCATATTTTGTTTAAAATGTTTGATATATAGCTTCGAAACTTTGAACACTTGCTTACCATCATGGCCACACACTGCCATATAGTGCAAGATATATCTAGATCCACAAATACAGGTAGATTGTTTGTCTTATCTATTTTTTATCTTTTGTCAGAAATTCTCTGTTAATATTTTGAACCCATACTTCCATCAAGTCTTCGAATAGTAAATAGTAAAGTGTTTAACCTTGAGTCACCAGACCTAGGATTGTTATTAAACATGTTACGTAGTACTTCTGGTGTTGTGGTTTGAGTTTACACAGCCAGACCATGGCCATGACTTAGTTAAAATACACTAATTGTAAAAGGAAGTCGGTGTTTCTAAAAATAGAAAATGGCTTAAATTGGCGCAAATGGGCATATGTAGTACTATGTGTTTCATTACTGCCCATAAACAGACTCGATAAAACCCATTTCTTATTTCCTAGTGATTCATTTCATTTTGTTGTCTTGCAGGACTATATATTTCATTACTGCCCATAAACAGACTAAATAAATTCTTTTCTTATTTTCTGTTTTCTTTTTCTTTTTCTCTCGGTTTGTTGTCTTGCTGCATTACATATTTCATTACAGATCTTGTGCGTTGTCTTTTGTTAACTGCGCAGTTAGTAATCTCTGAACTAACTTATGTCTGAACACTATATTTATACAAGTGTATACTTTATTTATTTATAAAGTACGATAGCCACGACAGAGAGTATATAAGTCCTTAGACATAAGATGAAATACCTAATTCCTAATACCTTTGACATAAGATAAAATACCTAATGCCTAATAACTTAGGCATAAGATGTAAGATGAAATACCTAATGCAAAATTATGTACATTTTATATATGCAAGAGCTATTAATAAGACTTTAGTAGGAATTCGCATTTCGCGCCGCACTAAGACTGAAGTATTCTTGCAGCGTTTTTATAACTTCACCAGTATTAAAAGCTATTTAACACCTTACACAAAACATATAATACTTCGGCAGTTAAGTGTCCCTTTTTTCAGCTAAGAATTTCGATGAAAATATTCTTAAAGCGTACGTGTGATTTTTGCTACAAATCAATGTTCTGCGTAAACCCAAGTTAAATTTACATAAAACTTCCCTGAGGAAAAGGAATTGGTTCAAACGTTATAGAAGTGTCCCTTAACCAAAACGGCATCATGTCCAATAGTACCTTTATTCTCACAGATGCAATGAAAACTGATATGATGAAATGAAAGATATTTTCATTATGTTAATAAGTGATTAAACCAAACTTTTCTTCTACAAGTGTTCATAGCTCTCTATATGGCGTCTATAGTACATGTATGGAAATTTGAACACTATAGAAGATAATAGGTAAGGGTAGATTTCTCGAAATCACAGAGCACCAAAAACACAACCCCAGAGCCATGCATTTACATAGTAGGCCCAAAACAAAAAGAAGCTGTAATGGAAAAATATTTCAGACGGGTTGCTTCAAACATCCAACAAGTACATATTAATATAAGCTAAATATTGATAAAGGGGAAGGAAATGGTAAGGGGCGAAATGGGGTCGGGGTGGGGGAGGAATCCGAAGAGGAAAGTTGAACAAGGACAAATATACAAGGGAATGCCATGTTCTTTAAAACAGTCGCACTACAACGTAAACCACAATAGCGCAGACACTCATGTACCAAAATCAAACACACAACGACGATCAACTGAATAATATAGAAAAACGAAAAAGCAACACATAAGAAAGCAGTAGGGCACCGTTATAGACTCACAAGCTTACAAACGCACCCACACAAGTAGGAAAAAAACAATCAAGTACCGTCTTGTGATTCGGCTGCCAAAATAAAGAGGAGCCACGGAAACTTACTAAAAGTAAAGAGGATAGGAAGCAAAAAGTAGCGTAAATGCAAGGGAAAAGAGAGGGCAAAAGGGGGAGTGGGGCGGAGGAAAAACGCTTACAGCAAACGAGAAAACATACGCAACACACAACTTGTTGAAAATAGGGGAACCGCCTTGGAACGGTCAGAACCTAAATAAAGGAAACTGAGGGTTTAAATATAGGTTTGAGCAGTCTTACTAGACATTCTGAGTCTTGGCTATATATTTTCCTATGGGAACCACAAATTTCACAGCATATATTGGCATCTTCTTAGCGTACTTTCTTGCCAAAATCATACAAGAATATTAGATCAGGCTTTACATGCGGAATGTAGATTCCAGTAAACAGAGCTATTCGGTCTTTGTGAAAGAAAACTTTATACATTCCACATATCATTAAAGGATTCAGTTCATGTTTCCCGCTTCACCTCTACCTTACGTGTATAATCTAAGAGATAATAAATAAATTTTTTTTAACGCATAATACATCACACATAAGAGGTAATGCATAAAAACTAAGACTATAAGGATCTTACATGCCTGCCTGTGTAAGACGGGGTTTACCCTACCCGAGGGACAGTGTGGAATGGAAAACCGAGCGTTAGCGAGGTTTTTTTATCCAAACTGTCCCCAGGATTGGGAAAACAGCTGTCTTACACAAGCAGACATGTTAGATCATTTTTCTTGCCTATCACGCCCAAAATAGATCGTGGAGACAAATAGATTTGGGTATTTCCTGACTTTATCTATATAGTTTATGACGTCACAATAGTGCCAGTACAATGTGACGTCACCTTAGTGCACGCTATTTTAGACAAGGTTTTTCTCTAGGGAAAGACAGGAATATCTATCCCCGGCGCGTGCTCGGACAAATGTATACTTTCCCCGCTAGGTAGGCAAGAAAAAATGTCCCTAATAGGCTTCCGTACAATACAGATAGTACTTAAACCTTTTTATTATGAGAAACAATTTAAAAAATAACGTCGGGTGCTTATATACATCATTTAAGACCGAATATAATGCTTATGTCTTGATTTAACAATTTTGAAGTATGCTTTTTAAGATTTTCCGAAACTTATAATTTAATTTCCATGCATAGTTCTACCAACCTACAATATTTAATCCCCAATTATACCTGGATTATTGCGGGAAGAACTTATCTCAATGCAAACACGTTGTCAAATACATGATTATTGTATGACATCAAAATGTTTTAAGTCTAATAAAATAAATTCAGATCCACTATTTAAGCTGACATTTAGGTCCCACATCACACATCATATTTAAAACCATTGAATTAAATCAAACGCTGCCTGATAGTTAATCAAGTATTTGACAAAAGTAAATATTGTTTCTTCAAAATAATGGTGAAAACTCGATAATTTTATGTTTTATTGACAAACAATATCTCCCAATATCGTACATGAAAGAGATACCAGTAAAAGTGGATCTTACCTTCATTTTTATATATAAAATACTTACAAAATATGATGGGTAAAATGATTTTGTCATAAACGTACAATCACTATTATTGGGAGATAACAAAATGGGATAAAGTCCACATATTATGTTTCATCTGTAGTTTACTGAAACCTCGTACCATTGGTCAAGGACTGATTGGTTGACCAGTTAATGTTAACTTATAACCGTTCGAAAGCACGTCTGTATATTATTATATGAAATACTCGATAATTTGATTTTGTTGTAAGAGCTCAAAACAATGGAAAGTCATCTTGCGTATATATTCTAAAAAAAACTATATAAATCTTTTTTATCATAAAGGTGCAACCACTGTTACTCGAAATAAATTCAAATTATCTTATTCTACCTATACTTGATCGCATTATATTACAAATACATTAACAGTCCTAAAAATACAATTAGTTGACAAATATCGATTGAAGTGTTTAAATCTATTTATAGAAATTATACATACCTGGTTGTGAAATTTACGTTGGGAATCCCATACAGTTTTAAAACGGAATAAACGAAAGTTGTACGTAAGTAAGTAATATATCACTATTTTTCAGCATGAATTATATGAGTGTGCTTTAGAATGGTCGATGATACGTAATTCGTACAATTACTATTATTCGTAACAAGCTCCTGCGTCGGTTATATCAGATTATAACCACAGACACTTGGGGGTCAGAACATGCCCCCCCCCCCACACCCCACCTCCCAATCCGCCCCTGCCAACCTTCAACCAATATATTTTCGCTTTTTAAATCAAACTGAGCACATGTCTCGATCATACAACAACTTCTGTTACCATTTCAATATGTTTAAAAAATCTCCCGTATACTATCAATGCTCAGAAAAACTAAAGACAACTTACTCCGAGCGTTTCCAACACAAACTAGCTTGTCCAAGGAATAGGAGAATAGATCCCAGCTTGATGTCAAATTTACTACACAGAGCCGGGACACAGGCAATATCGTTAAGTGGTTATAATAAAAATACTCGTCCATGACGTCAACTGCCGCGGTGGCCGAGAGAGTACAGACGCTGGTTCTCTGAGCATACTTTTGGACAGGGCCGCGGGCGATCTTTTTTTTTCCTTTTTTAGGTATTTTTTTTTGTCTTGAGAGTATATTGTTTAAAAAGAAAATGAAAATATTATATTAGAAAAAGAAAGCCCGAAGCGCGGAGCGAACCCGTGGCCCTGCCCAAAACAGTTCTTTCAAACCCAGCGTCTGTACTATCTCGACCATCGCGGCTGTTGACTTTCTATGCAAATATTTTTATTTTAACCGCTAACGATATCGTCTGTGTCCCGGCTCTGCGTAGTAAATTTGACTGCGCAAGATCAAGCTGGGATCTATTCTCCTATTCCTTGGACAAGAAAAATCGTGTTTACATTGGGAAGTAAGTTGTCTTTAATTTTTTTGAGCATTGATAGAGTATGGGAATTTTTCAAACATGTTGAAATGGTAACAGAAGTCGTTGGATGATCAAGACATGTGCTCAGTTTGTTTTAAAAAACAAAAATGTATTGACTGAAGGTTGTCAGGGGCGGCATGGGAGGGGTAGGGGTGCTGACCCCCAAGTGTCTGTGATTATAACATAAGGAAATGAAATTCTCCATTAAATAGCTAATATATCGGATTTCAAAAGTCAATTTTATTTCCTCGGTATGGAAGAATCGGTAGTCATACAAGCAAAAACTATCTGCTATATCTTTCCACTTCAGTTTCTTTTTGCTTCGGGCCTACTTCGCGATGTATTGCACTCCGGCTGTGTTTGGGGTGCTCTATGCTTCCGTGAAATATACCCAAACCTGATATTTTTGTATACATCGTCAACAAGTGTATAGTGTCGGTATGTCCGAATATTTTCCCCTGGGTTATGCTCTTCTTTTACTTACAATTTTAACCTTGCGTACACAACTTCTACTGCAGCGTCCATAAATGTATATTATATCGTTATCAGGATTTTTTTTTGTATTTGTTGGGTTTAAAGTCATACCGACACAATTATAGGTCACGTGGCGACTTTAAGCCTTTAATGGTGGCGGAAGATCCAGATGTCCCTCCGTGCATTATCATTAACACGTAGTAGTGATGTACATATCATCGGGACTTTTAGATCTGATTTTATTTCTTTGGTAATGTCCCTTTTTGAACTCCTACAAATTTCATCCACCTCAAATTCAGCTTAATATACATCATCAACATGAAGTGGACATGTACATGTTTTTCGGACTGTTGGGTTCAATTATTATGTTTTTAGTTCTACCCCATTTTTGATCTTAACGCTATTACAACTACATTCTATAACTTGCTCTTAAGATCGTACAGCCCGACATTTATGTTGCGTTATATACTGTTTAAATTTTCAGCTTGAACATTTCGGTTTGGGTGGTTCCATTGGTCCCGTAATAAAAAAAATTTGGGTTTTGTTTCCCTTAGATACGGTGCCTTCTTTTTAACTTAATTTTGCAGTTTCCGTGATATTCAGACTTCGTAACCTCAGATCCCGTCTCTTTTAAGTTTTTTTTTAGTTCTACCCATCGTTTTCCCATTTAGTGCAAATCAATTATTTTATCTGGGATCCTACCTCGCCTTTCAGGTATTATGTACTCTGGGCATCATTGATTGTTCAATGTACACCACCGTATGGATACAACTGTGGATGTCTCTAATTGTATTTTTGTACATGTTCTGCTTAACCCGGGGCTAGATGGCGTGGACGGTAGCATGCAGTTCTACTACCATATATGAGCAACACTTTCATTAATGTCATGTTGGGAAACCTGTGGTTTTCGACTTATTCTATTTTTGTGTATTAAATTTCTCCTACAGTTTCATTAAGTTTAAATTAAATTTCATAAACATCGTCAATATGAAGCGGGGCGGCAATTTGGACTTCCATGTCCGATTATTAGTTTTCAGTTATGCCCCAGTTTTAGACTTAACAATAATAAAGCAATATTTGAACATTGTATACTCCACTCCTCTTACAGCTTCCATTCAATTTAAATGAAAGTGGGTATATTTCATCTAGGGATTTAATGTCTGATCATTGTTTAATGAATAATGCCATTTTGGGAATCTAACAATATTGCAACTACATCTGATCGTGTGTACTCAACTTCTCCTGCAGCTTCCAAACAATTAATATGTAACTTGATCGACATCAACATCACGTAGATACAGCATATTCTTTGGAGTATACTTTCTGAAATTTCTTTTTTTTGACTTAGCCCTTTCTATAGTTCAAATATTATTCAAGCATTTTAAGGGAGTATATGTCATATAATGTAGACATCATTCTTGTTTATATACACATTTATATGTTCGTTGATTCAATACATCTGTTAACTTTGTAAACTGTCTCTTATTAAACGATCGTTGAATCGCTACTCAATTGCTACTCAAATTAAACTGACATTACAATTTTACGAAGGTAAAGTAGTTAAATATATTTTCAGAAATATATAATGAGACTGCTGGTACTTACCGTGCTGTTGGTTCTCCCTGGGCAGACACATGGACTTTTTGGTATTGGGGGCTTTTTTAGGAGTGGGAGACGATCAATAGAAACTTTAACAGGAGAAGTACAACAACAAATGTCAGCCATTCGTGGAATATTGGAGACGAAGGTGATCCCTGACGTACAAGAAAGCTTAAAAGTCGTAAGGGAATCTGCCTATGAATTTGTTAATATCACCAAACGCATGGAACAAAGAGTAGAAGAGTCTCTCGACAAGCTCGATGCCCTAGCACAAACCATTGGGAAGAACGTAAATCATGTTGTGGACATTGTTATTGTTATATCATGCATAGCTCTTTTTGCTGTCTGTAGTAAACTAAACTCTAGTTCACGAGACGAACATTTGAAATATGAATATTTGACAATTCTCATGGTGATAAGTCTAATTACGGCTACTGGTGTGATGTTACGCGTGTTTTATGTATCTGTGTTGAAAATGGACCTTATGAGTCCGTCTGCGACAATCATATACTGCGTGATATATCCTACAAAAATAGTTGTAGCTTGGAAAGTTTTACGTCTCGTATATTACCTTCTGTGCAGTGTTGGCGTGGTGGTAAATTTCTTCATTCTTGGACCCAGGCTGATCTTATACATCACTGTGGATGGCCCTATGCGATGGGTATGGCGAGCATGCAAACATGCCCCTGAGATGAAATCAAAGAAAGCATTGCTCATCACCGTATCTTTACCTTGGACAATGTTACTTATCAGTCTTATGGTTTATAATCTATTCATGAACATAGATGGATCAAATGATCAAGCAGCCTTTGCCACGAGTGTACTCGCATCGTACATTTTCTTTTACGCAAACGCAGTTTACTTGTATAAATACCACCAAAGGCCTGAACCTCAGGAAATGTTGAGGGCGCTGTATGGAGGAAATGTGAACGGAGGTCAAGGTCGACCATTAAAAAATAATAAAAACCTGGTAGGCGCAATGGCGCCTGTACGTTAAGACATCTATCTATTCAACTAAAAAAGCATTAAGCCAATTAACTTAATGTATAATATGACAATGTTTTTACTTGTAATGGCACAGATGACAACTCGTTTTTAGGCCCGCACAGAGTTCCTCACTATACATATTTGTAAATTAGGACAGCTTGTTTCATCAACTACTTAAGATAATATTTAATATCAAAGAGATATGACTATGTAAGTTTTAATAACAGAAACATATACGGTGCATTATTGTGACCGTCACAGTTTTCGTGCGGAAGAATTCAGTGACACTGAATTAAAACCAAAATAAGTTCATGTAAAATTGTCCTGAAGGGCCTCATGACTTGTGACCTGGGTTTGTCCAGTGTCAATCTGTAATTCAACTAGCTTCTTGAAAAAATATAAATAGTAAAGGTTTCATTTTAAAAAAAACGGACATTTGTATATATATGCAGAACGTGCATGTGTATAAGCTTGTGTGAGTACGAGATCCGACTGGCAGTGGAAATGTCAACAAATAACATTTATGTAATTAATACATTGACATTACAGTTGCTGTGCACTATAGAAGGTATATCTTATATCATGTTGTAATGTTATCAGCTATGATCATGTTTACCTGCTTTTAATAATTACTTTAGTTATCAGTTATCTGGCGGATAACATGATGTATACGGAATTACAATTTGATATAATGATAGGTTGTGTACCTGAATAGTTAATTCGCAATTTGTTCTTGGTATTATTTTGTTGTTTTTTTTATCTTTTGTTATTTGTGAGACGTTGCTCACGTTGACCTCCTGGTGTAAAATACTGTCTTGTCATTGAGTATTCTATTTTGTTTTATAATATACTGTCAAATGTTGATTTGTTGATTACAAAGTCTTTATACTGTAAATGCCTTTATGTTACACCATACCAAACAAATATACTATCTTGCAAACAGATCTGATATTTGCTTCGGAGTCCTATTAAGATAGTTGATATATTTTGATCAAATATGAATTCATTGTCACTTCCTAGCCAACAATTAAGATTAACTTTAATTTTGTTGTGGTGTGTTTATGAACAAGTGCGTTTGAATAATTGTGCAGCAGACTTAGGACATAAAATGTAAAATTATATGGTCAGCAATACACTAGAAATGATAATTATATCATATTGCAACTTTGTGCAAATACATTGTGACTCTGGTAGCGGCATAAGTGGATCATTTGACACGAAACATTGCAACCTTTTAAAGTAATTGAGCGTAATAGATTTGACAAAAATGTGCTCATCTATAAATAAGTAATGAGTTAGCTAGTTAGTAGAGGTAAGTAAGAGGTTAATAATGGGTCAGCTAGTTAGCTAGTGAATGGTTAGTAATAGGTTGGTAACATGTTATTTATTGGTTAGTAATATGTTAGTTACTGCAATGGGTAAACTAATTAGCATTATGTTGACAATAGGTTAGTAACGGTTTAGTTATGGGATAGTAATAGGTTAGTAATAGGGTACTAATAGGTCAATCCAAGGGTTAGTAATAGGGAAGCTAGTTAGTGATAGGTTAGTGATATGCTAATCATAGGTCCGTAATAGGTAAGTAACAGGTTAGTAATGGGTTAGGTAGTTAGTAATACGTTGGAAATAGTTCAGTAATAGTTAGCTAGTTAGTCAAAAGTTACTAATAGGTTAGCAATATTTTAGTAGCTGGTAAGCTAGTAACAGGTTAGTGACATGGCAGTAGTAGTCAGTAATTGGTTAGCTAGTTTGTTATCGGTTAGTGAAAGGTCAGCAATAGGTTAGTAAAGGGTTAGATAGTTATCGGTAAGTGAATAGTTAGTTATCGGTAAGTGAAAGGTCAGCAGTTGGTTAGTAAAGGGTTAGACAATTAGTTATCGGTAAGTGGAAGGTCAGCAATAGGTTAGTAAAGGGTTAGTACTAGTTATCGGTAAGTGAAAGGTCAGCAATAGGTCAGTAAAGGGTTAGATAGTTAGTTATCGGTAAGTGAAAGGTCAGCAATAGGTCAGTAAAGGGTTAGATAGTTAGTTATCGGTAAGTGAAAGGTCAGCAATAGTTCAGTAAAGGGTTAGATAGTTAGTTATCGGTAAGTGAAAGGTCAGCAATAGGTCAGTAAAGGGTTAGATAGTTAGTTATCGGTAAGTGAAAGGTCAGCAATAGGTCAGTAAAGGGTTAGTTGTTTTGTTATCGGTAAGTGAAAGGTAAGCAATAGGTCAGTAAAGGGTTATAGATAGTTATCGGTAAGTGAAAGGTCAGCAATATGCTAGTAAAGGGTTAGATAGTTAGTTATCGGTAACACCATTAAGGGCCCTTACGAAACAGGGAAAAGCAGTTCAATCAGAACGGCCATTAAATGGGTTCATTACTTGTTCCGTCACAAACAATCGTAGCATGTACACTCAAATGGCACTGATTAATTCACTTTGTTAATATAAATAATAGAATACAGCATGGACACGGCACTACGAATTAATAAGTTCCATGTGTTAATTTATAAAGATGATACCTTTACAAACTTTCAAAAAATGTAAACACATCAGCTTGAAACGTGCGGATTTCTTTAATCATAAATACAGAAATATATGTATACTATTCTTAAGGACCTATATATTTTATTTCACTATATTATAAACAATGTCTATATTAGCAACTGAGAGACATTTCATTGAAATCTTTATGGCATTTTTTTTCTGTTCTCGAAAACGCAATTTAGGTAGTAATCTTGTTCTATGTTCATCTTGTTTTAAGCAGCCACCTGTCTGTAGCAGCCGGGCCACAATTTAAGCCATATGACGATTTATCCAGCTTTTGATGGTGGAGGAAAATCCCAGGTGCTCCTCCGAGTATTGCTTCAGTTATGAGCAGCCACATAGGTTGAGTTAATGACCTTGCACATTCTACCTGAATGACTTCCTCATGTGAATGATTCTACATCCCAAGTGAGGTTTAAACAAAAAGTTTGTCGGTATCACACACTCAAATGACGTCAACAATATGAAAAGGATCTTTTTCGGAATAAAGCAGCATCTATACACGGAATATATTAAGAAACTCGCTGGTCCGCAGTTATGTCCAATCGAGGACACATACTAGTAAAGTATAAAATACTCTTCTGCCACTGCTAACTTAATTAATCAATAAACAAATTTGTACTATGTTATATAAAGGTATGCGATACTTAAACAATTCCATGACTGAACTGAATTAGCTATTAACCCTGCCAAATTCTTTCAATATTCCTAACTTAGTGAAGAATTTATTTCATTTTCATATGACCCCTTTAAATACAGCAAAATTATGCCACCTCATTTGACCGAAAACTACGAACACTTTTGAACGGAGGTACGAACAAAATGTTACCATTAACTACAAAACTTGATATTCATTGACCTTTATGTTCCTTCTCTTCTCTTCAGACAAAGATTACAAAATCTTTTGTCATTGAAAGCTGGCCAAACTCCTAGACCTTAGAAATAACCTCTGACGTTAAAATTATTCTTTCCAAATTGAGGCGACTTTCTGGCTGAAAGCGCTCCGCAGATTACATATTACTAAACCCGAGGATGGAAAAGTGGCGTTGTTGAAACATGCAAGCAAAGCATCTTATTTGTCGCAAAGGTTAACATACGTCGTTGCCTTCGAATGCATGGTCAATATGTGAAAAGAAACCCCACTGCGTTCCTCTCATTGTCCAGGTTAAGATTTTTCTGCTGGGGAATTCCAGTTACAGTGCGCATGCACAGAAATTGAGCCTCCCCCCACCCCTTAGCAGACGTTATAGTAAAAATATCCTCCCAGTAATAAAATAAAACAGTGAAAGTCAGAAAAAATCGACCTCCTACTTAAATTTTCGATTAAAAATGGGAACTAAAAATAAACGGGGATTTACCTACGATACCGTTAAGGCATTTAGTGTTTATATATTTTAAGCGCAGCAAGTTTTTAGGAGTAATTTCCGTGACCGATTGGTTAAGGCAATGGACTACCAAACCTTGTGGTCCGGGTTCGAAACCCGGTTAAGTTTCTTTCTTTTTTTCTGAAAGTCGTTAGTTATATTGAAAGTTATTCATTTCTTTTTTGCAATATTATTAGCGTGACGTTGCAAACGTCATTCAAACGTAATTTGAGCGTTTTATAAACCTAGTGTTCAACTAGTAATCTTGAGTCAACTCGAGTTGGTTTGGGTATGACTCTGGTCTGGAATCGATTGGGAGAGTAATCCTCTAAATTTAAATTATTTTAGTTCATAACGTCCAATCCTGGGGTTCCATATAATGATGATCAAAATTTAAAACAGACAATGCAACCAAAATGTTACAAGATGATCATCTTATATTTATATAGATGTGCCTTAGAAAGAACTTTTGCTATGCTTTAACTTGTCTAAGAAATATGATGCTGTCATAATTGAAACAAAAAATATCAGAAATCGGACAAAAGGCTCAAAAAAGCGAACATTATCGCAGAATTAGTTAGCGATCAAAGACTAGTAATACAATTTCCATTTTAATCAGTTCTTTGATCATCTTAGTAGGCGTTATATGAAGAACGGTGTCTTAATTTAGCTTCACGCACACGAGACTTGCACTGATCTAATTACTTTAGAAACAAATCTTAATAGTATTAGATATCCTTTGTTTTGCTGAATTTTAACAAGAAAGTAGAATTATTTAAGCTCTCTAAATTATAAGAAGAACTCTTAATTATATATAGTACCATGTCTTAAACCGATTTCACTGGTTATAGAACTATGCGGCCAAGAAGTTGAATAAGATCTTCTTCATTACGCGTCGTAGTATGCCTTAAACTGACTCTACTGATGAGTAGAACTTTTACTGCTAGAAACGGACCATGCCAATTTCTTCGATATTTATACTTTTTATGAATTGTATTTGTAAGTCATGGTAAATAAGAAGTAATACCATAGTAATTTAGCGAGTTCTGAGTGGTATAGGTTCATATATACATGTATGTTTATGAACAGTATGATGGGTATCGAAAATTTTCTTTATTTAAAGCTAGTCATTATTTTGAAATCGAAATAGATAGTTCGCTTTTTAAAACATGATAAAACGTTTATTTGTAAAGTTACTGTATCTGTTTCCAACACAAAATTTAAAGCCTTATGGAATTTTGAATGTGATTGGCAATCTTAAAAATGCATTTAATTGGCGTTGGGTGTGATCTGTTGTCATATATGAATTGATTTAGAAGCTCGATCCAGAAGAAACAATCTGGTATTCCGAGGTTTTATTGAAAATCAAGGTGAGAACTGCTCTGTGATCATTATGGACTTTTTGAAAAATCGTCTAGATATTGCCCCGATGGATGTAAATATAGCGCGTGCACATAGATTAGGCCAACGTGATTCTCGTAAACAAATTCAAAACAGACCGATAATAGTAAACTTTTCCGATTATTGTGACGTGGAACTTATCATGAGCAAAGTGACCATGCTAAAAGGTACAAAATTTTCCGTGGATTTCGACTTCCCCCGTGAAATTCAAGAGGCTCGATCCCGCTTATGGCCACAATTTAAGCAGCTAAAAAGTCAGTACCCGAGGTCAAAAATTAAGATTGCATATCCTGCAAAATTAATTATGGATGGAAGATTAGTTCGTGACGGGCTGCCAGAATGGAACGTGTACATGAGGGCCAGTAGACTTTCACAACCTGATCCAGTAAGGACGTTGGGTCATCAAGAACAACGTCCACAGGAGCAGGCATAGGATGAAAACATCCAGGGAGCACAGTCGCAACTAAATATGGCTGCGCAAGTCTCATATACCGGGCACAATGCAAATTTGCAAGTTGCGCAACAGTTTGGTAACAGCTGTCAACATCATCAGGGAACGACAAACATAAGCGACTAACCAGTGATGACTCCTGTACCTCCATATACTTGTCAGTCGCCTAGCAACAGTATCGGTCTTGGTACTAGTAACCCAAGTGTTTCTTATGGTCAAAACGGAAACTCACTCCTGCCACCCCCGCATGCTAATGTAGCCAATTGCAATACAGTGCATCCATCGGCTGTTCCTACGTTTATCCAAACACCTTTCCCTATGTCTATGCAGAATATAGAACTCCATTCCAATACCCAAGTACGTAACAGTGCATCAAATCAGGCACCACCGGCGCACGTTTATACAAATAATCCCCATACTTCCCCAGTCCCTGTTGTTAATTACACGAACTCCCATTCCAGTCCTATAGAGCAAATGCAAATATCACACGCCACATATTCTGCGTTAAATAATCCCTCTGACGCACATGTCCAACCCTTTACTATACCACCTTCGCTTACAGACCTGAACCCCGCACCCCATACATCCAACCCAGAATCTGCCCAGAATACGCAAGTAAAGTCTGTAAATATTGACACTGAAACGCAAGAATGCGGATCACAACAATTACTCGATAATAGTAGTACACAGCAGTCGTCACCAAAGCGTGGGCGTCCTCGAAATGTTCGTGCAACATCAAGGTAAGAAAGGAGGTCAAGTTCCGCTATACCATACAGACGACAGAGTATAAGTGTTACACGTAAGAAAGATCAGGTTTTACCTGATACTATAAATAGAACTGATAATTCGCAACAAGCGGATCGAGGTCAGTCGACAGGTATTGGGTTTTCCCCAGTAAACAGTGAAGGTGTGTCACGGTAGGAATTAAATCAGAAGGTCACGTTACGTTGTGCACTTTTAAATATCCAAGGCCTTAAAACAAGACGAACTGATAAATTTAATTCTAAAGAAGTAAAAGATGTGTTTAGGAATCATGATATTGTGTTGTTTACTGAAAGTTGGACGTCAGACGAATCGGATCTTTATGTACAAAATTTCGAACATTTTGTATTAAATAAAACAGAAAATAAGAAGAATACTAAAAGGGCTTCAGGTGGTATTATTGTATATGTGAGAAACGAGTTAGTCACAAATGATACTTTAGTATTTAAAAGTCAAGACGATATTATTTGTATCAAAATAAATGCCCAAAAATTATCTTTAAAGCACGACTTATTTATATGTCTTTGTTACGTTGTACCTGAGAACAGCAGTAGTCAATCGATGATCGAGTCAAATATTTTTGATCGATTAATTGACTTTATAACAACTTTAGATCCAAAATATGCAAACGGTTTAAACTTCTTGGTGTGTGGAGATATGAATACTCGTACGTCAGTCCTTCCTGATTTTGTATCTGATGACAATTGTATTCACATAAATGTATTACCAGATGATTATGTAATTAGATAAAGGTCGTTCAAACAGTAATGGCTTAATGTTACTAGATATGTGTAAGCAAACTGGTCTACGGATCTTAAATGGTCGTTTTGGAAGTGACAAAAAAAAATATTGGTAGTTTTACTTTTGTTGGTAACAGAGGTTCTACCGTAGTAGATTATGTTCTTAGCACGCAGAATCTACTTCATTTTATAGATAAGTTTGAGATTTCGGAGCCAAATATATTATCCGATCATTGTCTCATTGATTTCTCATTAGTTTTTCAAGAGAATTGTGTGCAAAAATGTGATAATACCAGTTCACATCAAAATGAAAATTATAAATATGTATGGAACAGAGATAGAAAAGAAGACTTGGTTGAAAAATGGTTTCGGAGGATGTTTAAAATGAACTGCATTGTTTTAATGAACATGTCAGTACGGCTAATTCATCAAATGATATTGATACATGTATAACAGAATTCAATTTTCCAATATTATTGAAGGAGTAGCGTCCCCACTGTTTAAAAAAATTTGAAGCCCCCTAGTAACAGTGATGATGAGATATCTTTTAATAATACTTGTAAATGGTATACAGAAGAATGTTATGAAAAAAGGCTAGCATTTTATAAAATGTTAAATATTTATAGACGAGATAAGTCAGACCTGAATAGAGCAAATATGGTAACTGCAAGATCTCAGTATAAGTCATGTATACGTAAATGTAAATTTGAGTACGATCGTAGGGAAACAGAAAAACTAACCGTGGCCAAACATAAAAATGTTAAATTATATTGGAATATGCTTAAGAAATGTGCAGGTATTAAGCAACCTAATATTTCTGTTGATATGTTTGAAAAATATTTCAAATCTGTTAACAATCCTGATGATCATTTTTTCACACCAGATGAGGATGTTTTGCATTTTATTGAAAAATATGAGCAGAATGAATTTAATATTATGTTTCATGAACTTAATATTCCAACTGAGGAGAGTTGTCTTTTAAAGGCTATAAATCAGCTAAAATCTAATAAAAGTAGTGGTCCTGATAAATATTTAAATGAATTTTTCATTCATGGAAAGAATATCTTATCACCTTTCTTGTTGTCACTGTTTAACAAAATTTTTGAGACAAGATATTTTCCCGAAAGTTGGTCAGAAGGGTTTATTATTCCATTACACAAGAAAGGTAGTATTAATGATGAACTGATAATATTTTTGTATTTAATTTACATGGTCTAATAAGTCATATGTTAAATACAGGTAAACAACTTTTCTGTGCATTTATCGATTTTAGTAAGGCCTTCGGTTACGTTGTTAGAGATAATCTTTGGCTTAAAATGATCAAATTAGGAATTCGTGGTAAAATTTGAATATCATTCAATCTATGTATACAGCTGTAAAGTCAAGAGTGAAATATTGTAACCAATTAAGCGATCAATTTGAATGTATGCTTGGTGTCAGACAAGGTGAATGCTTATCTCCCTTTCTTTTCGCAATGTTTTTAAATGATATAGAAGATATTTTTTATAAATAATGGATATAAGGTATAGATGTACACATGTTTAAAATGTTTTTAATACTATACGCTGACGATATTGTTATATTTGCAAATAGCAGTCGTGAATTACAAAATAGTTTAGATGCACTGTATGAATATTGTAACAAATGGAAACTGGTTGTGAATACAGAAAAGACCAAAATTATGATTTTTCGAAAAGGTGGTCGTTTACAACGTAATATATTGTTCAATTTTAATGGAAACCCAGTTGAAATAGTTAACAAATTTACATACTTAGGTATTGTTTTTACAGTTGGTGGATCTTTTTCTGAAGCTCAAAAAACTCTCGCTGGACAAGCTTTAAAAGCGATGTTTAAAATGAATAAGTATTTATATAAATTTACTGATATTTCAGTAAATCATAGATTGGATTTATTTGATAAGCTAGTATCGCCAATTTTAAATTATGGAAGTGAAGTGTGGGGTTTTATCCAAGGTAATGCTATTGAAAGAGTACATATGCAGTTTTGTAAAAATGTATTAGGCGTAAAGAAAACCACGCAAAATGATTTTATATCCTTTCCGCAGCCTTAACGTACTAAAACGTATTAGCGTCTGATGGCCCTTTCACGCTTCCGTAGAAACAACATTTATTAAACGAAACTTATTTTGAAAATATTTCTGAAATGTCTAGGTCTGCAGCTCTCAAATACGGTTATATCTTATATCTGAGGCATATACTGACACTCTCAGAGAACATCAAAAATGACATTGTGAGCGATTTGATGAAGTTCCAAAATTATCAATGTACCCTTGGTCCGTTACGGACCCCTGTGGGATTTCTGTTTATCCAGAGCTCAAATATTTTTTCATAGATTAAAAGAAGGCAAGCTGTACTAAAGCCCAGGTAATTTCAATTCGTAATAAAGTGCTGAAAATTGGCTCCCCAATAGGAAAAAAAAAAAAAGAAGAAGTCCACGCATACATTTAGACGGGGTGACCCCTGCGCGTGACCCCTGACTATCTACGAATCAAAATGCGGCTTTCGTTTTCAAGTTTTGCATTTCTACTTTCATTTTATTTACTTCCGGAAATATCTGAAGGTCGAGTGACGTCATTTTCTGTGTTGTCAAAAACATACATATGTCTGGCGAGATTGCATAAATATGTGCTGGCCGTCCTAGGGTTATATGGTAAGCTGGGTAGGCAATCTTTTCAAACTGTAAGATTTTTCAATATTATAAAGTACTGGATTAAGATTTTACAGTCAACCGATAATAAATACATTAAAAAAGTTTATCTTATTATGAAAGAAGATACAGAGAGTAATCCTAACCGAAAAAATTGGTGTTCATTGGTGAAAGATTTACTTTGTACACTTGGTTTTTATGAGGCTTGGCTATCCCAAGACGTCGGAAACACAAATCTATTCCTAAGTATGTTTAAACAAAGGATTAAAGATCAGGTTATACAAAATTGGTCTGGAAGACTATATGATTCTAGCAGAGCCTCTTTTTATAGAAGTATTTCAAATTTTCAATTCCAACCTTATTTAACCTTGATTAGTATCAGAAAAGTTCGCATTAGTGTCTCAAAGTTAAGAGTATCTTCTCACAGATTAAATGTTGAAACGGGAAGATGGACAAAACCAGTTAGTATTCCGTTAAATGAAAGAATATGTAACTGCTGTAGTATTTTAGAAGATGAGTTCCATTTTGTTTTAGAATGTACCATGTATTCTGACTGAAGAAAACACTATATACCGACTTACTACCGGAGACGTCCAAATATGTTGAAGCTCATAGAACTATTTAATACAGAGCTATTTAATACAGATAATGTTAAACTAGTAAGGAACTTTAGTATATTTGTAAATAAGGCTTTTGAAATTAGGTCCCAAAATCTTTATAGTGATTCTGACATGTAATGATATTAGCATACATCTATAGTAACTAAGTGTTTTAAGTACTGTTATTCATGTTCATATGTTTCATATTACTTTTGTATATACATATAATATCCATTAAGTTGGTCTTGTATTTCGGTTTTGCCAAGACCAAAATATATGGATACTATAAATTGGCTGAATGATGCTCAAATATAATCAAAGGCCTGAAGGGCCTGAGTCAGCTAATGATTGATGTACTGACAGTATAGTCTACCAGTTTCAGTTTGT
This sequence comes from Mercenaria mercenaria, assembly GCF_021730395.1. Taxonomy (NCBI): domain Eukaryota; kingdom Metazoa; phylum Mollusca; class Bivalvia; order Venerida; family Veneridae; genus Mercenaria; species Mercenaria mercenaria. The sequence continues at coordinate 71,791,004 of NC_069366.1, forward strand.
TTTTAGTTTTTTTCCCCAACTAAAGAGAGATTTTGTTACAATAAATGAAATGAACATTCGGTCGATGCCTAGTAAAACTTTGATTGACATTATACAAGTATTTAAACCCAATATATTTCTCTAAAATTGAAGATTGGTTCGCAGAAATAAAAATGTTGAAAGTACAAACTACAATTTGACAGCTGACACTAAAATACTGCCCATGACTTTATATATTTTTCCAGTAAACATTTGCCTCCGGCATTGCCAAAAGAGGCAATTATCGGCTGGTATATATTCGCACATGATAAAATTTGAATATGACAATTTATAATATTAAAATTTTACAGCGCGGATTGCCGCATACAATTTGTAACGGATGGACGAAAGAACTGATATGTTACAGATATTATAATGGGCCTGGCGATAGCCTTGTCATATGTTAGGTATTATTCAATCATATTATAAGTGATGCCAATTTAAAGTATACTTACTTTTGCGTTTAGAGATACATGTATGTAAATGTTGCTGAGTGTCAATATATAGTGTAACCGATATTAATAAATGCAGTTCTTTTTTAGTTAAAACTATCACTTGTTAACCCCTTAAAAATCATGCCTGTTATCCCGAAGTCCATCCACTTTCAATTATCCATTTTGATTCATGTAGACAGACAGGCCCAGACTGGGCAGAAAAATGTTTGAGCCATTTTTACGTGGTCGGTAGCACGGTGGGTGTGGGGAGGGGTGTTTCTTTCCGCTTTAAATTGCAGTCAGATTTTGAAATGGGCATTGCGGCAGGTGGTAAAAGGGCAAATGTATCAAACTGTAAAGTGGCAATATGGGAGAAGGGTGTGGGAACATACCCCCTGCAAGTAGGGTTTGGGGTATTACCACAAGAAATTTTTGAATATGTAGACCCTTGATACAGCCTTTGGTGCGATTTTAACTGAAAATCTTCTGTTTCAATTTCTAAATATTACCTAGATTCTTTCTAGTATTACAATGCGTGTTCGCCGATAAGTGTCCAGAATGTAGTTAGGATTCATCCGCGAAGTCTCGCGGAAGAATTAACGTACTGCACATATCTTATTCGGGTCATTTAAAATGAAGCTGTCATAATTTAATTTCATCGATGTGGTAAACTCTCTGAGAAGAGACATTCCAATGCTTTCAGAGGTACCCACTCATTAAAATACTAGCAGTATGTTCTGGAACTATATTTTGTCTTTCGCTGGATGTTATGCAAGCTTTGTAAGCCTGCGCAATTCATAAAATGCACAGCGCAATAAATTTGTTATTTGCGCAATGATTTTAAAGATTATTTTTTGAAACGGACAGGGTAACAAATGGATAATTTGGCTAATAAGTTAATATGCAGATTTTATTTGAATTTGTGAACATCATATTTGCTATTTTGTGACAAAAGGGCATAAAATTCGTCACCATAATCATATGCGCAAATGTATTACCAAATCCCGCAGAATCGTTATGCGTGTGTATGCTTAATGAGTTACCGCGGAAGAAAATACGTGGCTTTATTCGAGTATTGCACAATTACAAGTCATAAATATGACAGATTACATCGTATATTGGTCATAGCAAATAGGATTGACATAAATGAACTTCATTCGATCAATGAACTCTTTGAAATTAGAGACAATCTAATGGAACTACATCACTTCGCTGTGTTGTGAGGCCATTTAAGAATGAGAAATCGGGCAATAGCAAGGACTCGTCAAACGCTTGACAGCGTTTAGCCGACTCAAAAATGTAGTTATTGAATATTATCTGTTTAGCTATATGTGTCATTTTGCTGAGTCTTGTCTTGTTATTTTCGACTCAAAACAAGATAAGACCCATGCATGTAACTTTTATCACGCTGCATTGTATAAAATTGATATAATTATAAGAAGTGATATCTACCCGATAGCTAATATATTATTTGGTATCTAATTATACTGACAAAATCATTGTCAGTAGCCATTGTCTGTGACTATTGTCAGCCGTTGTAGTTGTCAAAATCTATTTACATATATTAAGTATTATAATTAGCATTGATGTATGGGCAATTTGTATTAAATTGTATTACCACAGGTCATTGTCAATAGTCAGTGCCATGATCAGAGATGGTATAATATACTTCTTTGTCCTGGGTGTAAGTTAATGGCGTAGTATGATATGATATAGAGTAGTTCATATTTGTCAAATTTCATTTGTAAAATTGTGTTACATATACCGCCATGTAATCATTGTCAGTAGCCATTGTCTGCAGCTATTGTCAGTCGTAGTCATTGACAAAGTTCTATTTACATATAAATTTATTACAATTAGCGTATATGTATATGTATATATATAATGTGTGTATGTAGTGTATACTTGTCAAATTTCATTGTAAAACTATGTTATATATACCGCCATATAATGTATCACATGTTCTCTTGGGTCTTCTGGAATTTATATGAATAAACTTGTAAACTTGTATGAACTTCTTCTCTCGTTCACATAAATAAAAAATGGCACACAAAGTTGGTCTGCATTCTCAAAGTATATTTTATTAAGCAATGAAAACTTTTTTTATTTATTGTAGCTTAGAGTTGTTGCTGATTGTTGATCTCTTTCATTGAGAATAGCCAGGTTTTAATTGAATTCATTTTGTAAATGTCTACATACGTAAAACTGGTCAACAACGGTTTTCGTGGGAGAATTTCAGAGGTAGTTGTTTTTCAAAACAGATAACTTTTCTTAATAATGATGTTGCATAATATCTCTGTGATTTTATGTTTATTTTATTGTGTATTGTTTTTGTTTGGTAGTGAGACATGGTATACTAGTTACTTATCTGGTATAGTTCTATCTTTTCTGATCGCTGTGTATCACAAAATGCTGCGTTTGTTGTGATGTTTAGTATTTCAGCTTGGATGTTTCTTGTTTAATCACCCCTTGGATATGGTGCCTGTGGTTACTTTTGTTTTCTTGCAGTTTATGTGATTTGCAGGCTCAATAACGTAAGATCCCTCGTGTACCAATTTGTTTAGTTCTTTGTTTCTCGTTTATGGCAAGCCCATAGTTTAAAGTGGGGACCATAAGCCGCTTTTCATGGAATAACATTCTGTGTATCACTTAAAGTTCTATTTTAACGCTGATGAATACATATGTGGATGTCTCTGAATTGTTGTGGGTTTTTTTGTACTTGTAACACGGGAAAATGCTGAGTTCTTTTCAACACGGGGCTAGAGGGCGTGAACGATGGCATGCATTTCCACTACCTGCATGAACAGGTTCAACCAAACGGAGTTTGCATTATTCTAATTTTCGTAGTGACTGGCGAACTAATTCTTGTAACTGAAATGCTCTAAAGTACTAACAAATGTGATTTCCAGATGTTATTGTTTTTGAAATAAAGAAGATTCGGAATGAGCGTAATGCAACCTGTATGTGCAGATCGGAATACCGGGCTCTGAAATCACTATTCAGATGGTAATGAGGTCCTGCCGATTTGCTACAAAAACAGTTACGCTCATTAAAATTAATTTTGAAATGGATCTGTTTGATGTATACACTTTTTATGAGTGTGTCTCCTTATAGAACATGCTATATTAAAACTTGTTAAATTCTTATACCACTTTGTCGTTGTTGCACTTTACAGCTCTACCCATGCACATTTAACGTTTTAGGCTCAGAAAAACACATAAAGCCTTGATATTTTAAATTTTGTAAAGAACTCGCTCTTGGGATTTCTACATTTTACAGCATTAAGTTTGGCAGTTTAACTAGCACGTCGGATAACAGTTGTTGGCTTGGACCCGCCTCCATATATTTTACATAGGTCATGAAGTACAAACATAAAAATCGTTTAACATTTCATTAGCACACTCCCGTATCGGCACCTTGATCTAAAAATAGAACCGAGTAATCGATAGACCATAATGCAACGCGCATATGTCTCAAGGTAGCAGGGGAGTGCAGATTTGCGAATTCCACATTGACGTGTGGGTACCAGTGTTGAAATATCCATAGAAATCTCGTTTTTGCTTATTTTTCTTTGAAACTACTATGGACCATTGCAGATACTATAGACTACATAAAGACGAATCTCCGGTCCTATGCACCTGTCGCTTTCCACGCCAGATGTAGTGAAAATCGGCCAAATCACCCAAATTTTATAGACCGAAATTAGCCTAACCGGGCCTCACTTTGAACTGTGCCATTCATCCATTTTATATTTTTAAATCCAATTTCGTAGCATATTTGTATAGTGCGAACATAGATGCATACCCAGGTGGTGTGGATGTGTCTGCCAACCACCACTTTATTTCCCTAATTTTCACTTGAAGAAAAAGTGGATGAATGACAGCCGCGCGTCTGGCCGACTTTTTGTTCTGATATTTATGTTTTAGCCTCAACCGGAAGTACGGAGCTAGGAATTTTAAAACACCCGCCATGTAAAATCATTAACCGTTCCTCATTCCCCAGATATATTAAAGAATTAATAATGATAAATAACCAGTAAGATAGATATGCCTTTATATCTACCCTGTCCTCTTTAAACAGAAAATCGACCGGGGCCAAAACTACGAAACCGCTCCCCTGCCACCTCAAATTGCGGACAAAGTTACACATGTAAACAACAGGAAGTGATCACATTCAGCGTTTGTTATTGTTATTTTTTAATAAATCTGCTAATTTGTCATGGAAAGTAGTGAAAAGAAGCGAAAAAGAGGAGCTACAAAGCACTGTGCGTATGGAAAATGTAACAGTGATTCACGGTACCTAGATCGACCCGAGATGAAAGATGTATTTTTCATCCGATTTCCGAAACCAGGAAAGGACTTTGAAAAGTGTGTTCGCTGGGTGAAAGCCTGCAGTAGGAAAGGTTTTGATGAAACATGGGTGAAGAAGGACACCTACATTTGCAGTATACATTTTGTAGGTGGAAAAGGTCCCACCGATCTCCACCCAGATCCGATCCCTGCAAACGCCACGAAATACGATGTAAGTCTAATTTTTGGTCTAGATCAACTGCACAGTATAATTTTGTAGATTCTAGATGAAAAGTGAATTATCAGCTGTTGTAGACATGAGTGTTTTTTGTTGGACCGCTTGTTTAGATGACTTGAGTATGTTCATAAGAAAACAGGTCTATATATAGATATTTATTATCCTTCTTTAAGATGACAAAAGATAACAAGCTTTCAGAGACAAGGACGAAAGGGGCACAAGAGCTCTGTCAGTATATTTCAGATTAAACAAAAGTGGCACAAGAGCCCTGTCAGTATATTCTGGATTAATGTCCTCGTCAGGCTGCACATTTTCTTACACTTTCAATATTTTATCACAGCTGGCACATCTCCAGACAGTCCTCTCAAGACCGAGGAAATAGCCTGTTTAATGAAAGTTTAGCTCCGGTACCTTTGTACTTGAAATGAATTATTTTTTATCCACTTCAGGTCCAGCGATTTCAAAAGACACCCAGAAGGAAAGTACAAAGATGTTTTTCTCTCGCAGAATCACAAAACACAAACAGGAAAAATGTCAGCTTATCTAAACCGTTGCAGTACCAAAGGCATGCTGAGCAAGAAGTCGCAGAGATTTTACTGTCGTTAAGTGAAAATGTAGTATTTAGTTTATAGACACTGCTTTACTGTTTCGGAGCAATAATTGAGAAGTTAAGCCTTTAAATCACAATTGCAAATAATAGAACATTTCAGAACGTCATGATGACTTTTGATAGTCGGACTGTCGCTGTCCGGTAAGAGGGATGACAACTCTAAAATATCAGATCATAAGTCATCCCGACAAGCCAAAATGATTTAGGCTATTTAATCACATTCCGGAACAAAACCGCTGCGGTAGCCTAGTGGCAGAGCGTCCGCTTCGAGTGCGGGAGGTCGTGGGTTCGATCCCCGGCCGCGTCATACCAAAGACGTAAAAAATGGTACTAGTAGCTTCCTCGCTTGGCGCTCAGCATTAAGAGGATAGTGCTAGGACTGGTCAGCCCGGTGTCAGTATAATGTGACTGGGTGGGGTATCATGCCACGTGTCTACGGCGTGATATTCCAGTGAGGCAGCACTATAAAGTTGGGCATTGTGCTCACTACTACAAGTAGACACCGTCGTTTATATGACTGAAAAATTGTTGAAAAAGACGTAAAACCCAAACACACACACACACACATTCCGGAACAAAGCCATTTAAAATTACTATTTTCCAAGTGTTTATTGAAACTATATCTTAGACATTAACATCGTGTTATACAAATGTAACGGTGTAGAAGTCTTAATTTTGTTATACTCCACTATGATGGTGATGTCATGATTATGTAATTTTTCTTTCTTTCTGTTTTTCTAAAGGCTGAGAACAAGGAGAATGAAATGTTTGCTGTACATGAAGAAGACCAGTCTTCACATCCGGTTGCTAAAGCCAATACATGTATGCCAATGGTATGTATACAACAGTTACTGTGTTTGAGCCCCGTAAAAAAAGTTCCAACCATTATAATTAGTAGGTTACGCATAGAAAGGAAATAGAATTAAATATCTGCTATCATTAGAACTGAACATAATTTACATTGTTCAAAATGTATTTATTTCTGCGTGTGTCAGTTTTTATGTTACTTTATCATCAATAATTTTGCCATTAATGAAATTTACTTTTGACTCCATGTGTTCTAAATAATATTGATAAATAAATATGTTTTCTTTTTGTACAACATTTTATCCTCCATAAAATGTATCTTTTGCTTTTACAAAAATGAAAGAAATAAATCCTTCTATTCTTTAATGTTGTAAATTGCAAAGTTCTTATGCAGACAGGGGCAAGTAAATCGGTTAGGCTTATTTCATTTAACTTTACTATTAATATGCATAAATTTCACAAAAAAAAATCTTTTTAGGATGTTAATAGAGAAAGCGGTCAGGAAAAGGTACAATCCTTAGGAGGAAGTGAAACAGAAATACATTTAAAGGTATACTAGTCCTAAATATCATACTTGAAAAATATGAACTAATACTATGTATTTAATTAATTTGCATTAACATACATGCTGCATACAAGTGTAACTGAATGCAGTATTTATAAATGTGTACTACCACTGAAAATCTTGATGTTTTTAAACAGCTGATTGTTTTGCATGGCATTTAATTATGAATGCAGCTCTATATACTGGAAAACAAAAACAACAAAAAAACATGCGCAATTAATTTATATATTAAGTAAACTTAAATACATTTGAAGATTTTCTGCATTTTAAGTCATACCAAATTGATACTGACTGAATTGCAACCAGTGCAGATCTTAATCGGACTGCACATCTGTGAAGTCTGATCAAAATCTACACTAGTCGCAAAGGCAGAATCAATCATGTCCAGCATGATAAGGGTATTTCAGTACATCATATAAAATCAAAAATGCGGCAAGTTGTAGCGGGTATTTTACAATTGATGTAATGCGAGTTTATAAAACATTTGTGCACTTTGTCAGTTGGGTTTTTTTGTGCTCACAAAACTTGCACACTTTCATAATTCTTTTTAATTATGTAACAGAGGTGGATCAGACAATATTTAGAATGTAACTTTGTATTTGACCACTTATTAAAAATCTTTTTGTTATATTTCAGACATCAGATGAAGTATTCTTTGCCAGGAAGCTGTGCAGCAAGGAAACACAGACAAATCCTTGTATGTCGATGGATATTTCAGTAAGAATAAAGAACCGCCTCTTAGAGAGTGAGAATGCAGACTTGAAATCAAAATTGGAATTGTCTACATCAACTTTTCAAGAAACACCAAGCACTCCAAGTAGTGAACCTATTACTTGTATTAATGTACAGTGTGCTTTTGACTTTTCAGAACTGGAGAATGACGATAAAAAATCAAAAATTTTCACTGGACTAACATATGTGCAGTTGTTGCAACTGTGGAGTTACTTGTCTCCAGCTATTCCTTATTTAAAGTACTGGGATCGTGCATCAACAAACAAAGATAACTATAACATTTTACCTAAAAATGCCTTTCTAATGACATTCATGAGACTTAGAAATGGATACACTAACCAGGACCTTGCATACAGATTCGGAACAAGTTTGTCAAATACGTCAGTTATAATTATATCGTGGATTCAGTTTCTTTATTCGCAGTTTCTTCCTTTAAAAGAATTCGTGTTTGCAGAACGTTCAAGAATACAAGAAACTATGCCTTTGTGCTTTAAAACAGATAAAAACATTAGATGTATAATTGACTGCACTGAATTTTTTTCCCAAAGGCCTAGAAATTTTCAGCGTCAAGGCAATCTTTTTTCCAGTTACAAGTCGCATACAACATACAAAATATTAGTTGCTGTTGCCCCAAATGGCTCGATCATGTTTGTAAGCGAAGTATTTGAAGGTTCTATCTCAGACAGAGATATTGTGATTAAGTCAGGATTTTTAGATTTGTTAAATCCAGGAGATACAATAATGGCAGATCGTGGTTTCAATATCAAAGACTTACTAAATGCTCGTAAGGTTGATTTAATCATTCCACCTTTTTTGATGGGCCGAAAACATTTAACACCGCAAGAAGAAGCTTTAACAAAAGATATTGCAAAACATCGTATTCATGTTGAAATGGCAATAGAACGAATGAAAAAATTCAAGCTTTTACAAAAGACCATTCAGTTATATTTGGAGCCTCTTATGTCTCAGATTGTTTTTATTGTGGGATGTCTTGTAAATTTTCAAGAACCTCTTGTAAAGTAAATATTTCAAAAACTAACATGAATTTCAGATTTTATGTTTGACACATGCAGATTTCAGTTATTTTCTGGTAGCAGAATTTGATTTTACTACCATTCAGCTTTTGCAGAAACAGTTGCTGATAGGGTTTGTTTGTCCGCATTCCAGAGTATGTCTGGGATTGTTACTATTTTTAGAATGGAATGGCTTATCAGTGACGTGTACAAGTATCGATCACGGGAGTGTGCTGATAAGGTGATATTGACAGACAACTTATTCCTACACTCCTTTACAACAAGAGTATGTAACGTCGGTTATGTTAGAATTTCCTCAGAATAAAAAGAACACCACGGGAATATTTTAGGATTTTTAAAATAAACGCAAGGTAGAAATTTCATTACAATTATATTTGTTTATTAGGTAAATCCACTATAAGCCTTAAGCACATGTAATATCCTAAACACACCTTGTTAGTGCCAGGTGTTGGAAAGAAAGCAGTTGGATAGAAATAAAAACTGACAACATGTTTAAAGTCAGTATTTGTTTCGTTTGAATGCGTTGTAAGCTACAATTTTATGTTTTGCCATCTTATTGAAGAGGACAATTCAAGATAATCATGACTTGCTGTTTGTATTGAGTCATTTGGTTTAAATAAAAGATTTCGGTCTCATCAAAACACCTTTAAACAGAAGAAAGTAATCACGGTATGTCTTTGAGAATGGGCATTTATATATGACGTATATAAATAGCTTAAGTTTCAAAGATCAAATGATAAATTTCACAAACCGAATACACTTTTCGTCAACAAATATATTAACTTATTTCTCATGTTCAGTATTTTCGCACATATATTTTCATCGACTTCAATGGCATGAATGCATTTCTTTCATGGAAAACTCTTTAATTCTCCCATAATATTAATCATACGTCACTCGTTTATAAAGGTAATTTGATTTTATATATTTGCAGGAATTCAAAAGATTTGGCCTTTCGTAGAAATATGAATTTCTTTAGATCATTCGACATTTTCGGTATAAGGAGGTTATTGAGGAGTGCAAGAGATATCGATAACACCACACAACGCCTGGAACAAAGAATAGATGTTTCTCTCGACAAGCTCGATGACCTTGTACAAACCTTCAAAAATGTTTTAAATATTGTTTTTGTGCTATTGTGCATAGCACTGTTTGCAGTGAACTAAAATCTAGTTCTCAATACTAACATTTGAAACACTATTATCTGACAAGTCTTATGGTGTAGCCCTAAGTACAGCTGCCGTTGTGATTATTTGTGTGTTTTATGTATCTGTTTTGGAGTTAATACGTTCGATCACAACAGTTATTGACTGCGTAATATATCCCACTGCGAAGTTTGCAGTTTTGATCGTTTACTATCTTCTTTACGGTGTTGCTGCGGTAGTTTATTTCTTCATTCTTTGGCCCAGGCCAATCATATACATCACAGTGGATGGGCCTATACGGTGGGTTTGGCGGGCATACAAACATGCCTCCGGAATGAAATCAAAGGTGGTGTTGCTCATGATCGTGACTTTGCCTTTGACAATGTTTATACTTGGTCGTTACGTATGTAACTCATTCCTGAAAACAATTGGATCAAATGATCAAGCAGCCCTTCTAACGGGTGTATTGGCGTCGTACTCCTACTTTTATGCCATCTCAGTTTATTTATATAAACATTATCAACGGCCGAATCCAAGTGAAGTTACAGGAAGTAAATGGAAGAAATTTGAATGAAGGACAAGTTTGAACAATAGATATGAATAAAAGAGAGCATATTGCCGTTACGACTTATTTGAGTAATATATGTATGCCTTATTAATATAAGTGTTCTTTTACGGCATAGCCGACCATTTCAGAATGGAAGAGATGCAAACTTTAAATAAAAGTAAAACAACTGTTAACATTAGCTATTGAATTAAAAGACCTGTTTTAAAGAAGATGGGTACGGGCGCTATTCAGAGGAAAAAAGAGAAGGAAAAACTAAAGTTCCAGTCACACTTTCAGAAATTAAGTGCTAGTTATTACTACGTTTTAAATAACACCGTAACACAACAATAGACGCAGAAAAAAAGTATTATATATATGTAACGATGATTTCCCCAGACATCTTTGTTTTGAACTGTAGCATGTACCTACTACAATCTAGTAAATGAAAACGTACTCAAAAATTACGAAAACGTATTAGAAGCGTATTAAATACGTACAAGAACGACTTGATGTCACTTCGTATTAGTACACATTACTACCAGTACTTACGTTTTACTGCATTTTTTATTTGCTTTTTTTACTCTAGTAAAACATACTGAATCGTAGTAAAATGTAACGGATCGTGACATACACCTAGGAAAACCTACCCATCCGCAGTAATATTGAGTCACTTTGTTAATCGGCAACTTGTAAACTTTTGTTATCCTGTAATTTGTTACTTTATGCGAAATGTAAAGCATTCCCTGACTAAACTGAATAGTAATTACCCCTGCCAAATTCCATCATTTTTCCCAGTTTTGAAAATTATTTATATACTTGTTGCATGACTCCTTTAAACATATTAGAATCCTGCAACTACATTTGGCCGAACACTACAAGTTTAAAGAGACAAAACTTTTGAACAGAAATGGAACAAAACGTTACAATTTACTACGAAGTTGGAAATAAATAATTGATTGACCGTTTCTATATAAATGAATACGGTCATTATTAAAACAAAAGTATCAGAAAGTGGACAAAAATATCAAAATTTCAGATGTGTTTATTCAAATCGTGCCACGCTTCGACCCCGTGAAATATATGCACATGTACAATATTTTCGTATTCTACAGATTTAAACGGTGTGACATGTTAAAAACGTATTTTCCATATGTATAAACAGGAATGCGATTCCACATTCCTGTGTATTTATCAATTCAATTCTCTGCTACCATCACTTTGGTCAGTTACAAATTTTGATGTCCCTCTGTAAATAAATAAAGTATGTGAAAATATCCTTTGGAAGTATACAACATAACCGAGTAAATCAAAATTTCGCACATACCCCATCTTAATGAAGTTTTCAAAGAAGTTTCTTAGAACTCCCGCAAATACACAACATGTAGTTGTATAAAATCACGCACATGATATGCGCATCTCCTCTTTGGAATGAATCTTCCTTTGACGTTTCGCTGAATATCAGCCATGGGTAGCACAGGGACACTCTGGACCGGTAGAAAATAATAAAAAGAATGCGCATCTCCTCTTGAAGGTCACGGAAGCTTCCTATGAATTTTCGCTTGATGCCAGCCACTGTTGTTGAGTAATATTCTGGACAAGAATGGTGCTATAGTCAGTTGATTATTATTGAATACTGGGTAATCAAAATACAATAACATGGTAAAAAATCACCTGACTGGAATATGGACAAAATATGCGCATCTCTGATTGGTAGTGCAGCTCCATTTGAAGTAATGCAAAATTCAAGCATGACTTAGTGGTTGCTGTGGAACACTTTGGGCGGTGAAACGGCGACTATATGCTTCCACACTCGGGGAGCATAATTGAGTTAGTAGTCAGAAATTCGATTATCGTAAGTCAAAATTTCGAGATAGTTAGTAAACATCATTAGTTTTAAATTTTAGAGATAGTAAATCTTATGTCTCTCGAAATTTCGGGTAAGCAAGGCGAAGACATTTCTAGTTAATAATTCAAAACGCATAATACGAAATATAGAGTAAGCCGAGGGATCGAAAGAAAAATCTCAACATTCGTGTCACTATGTTTTAATAACAACACGCAGCTCTTGCTTGATTATAATTTTCAAAAGCTGACAAAAGAACGTCAAACGTTTGAACAGCAACTACAGATGTAATTTTGAATTATTCCCCTTTGTCTATCATGCGGTCTGAAGTCAAATAGTGTATTTACTGTCAAACTGACGAGTAATTAGTTGAACATAGAATTTTGTTGATGCGTTCAAATACTGTATCAACCTGCTTTTCATTTCTTAAAACTAATATTTGCCTTTAAAGATATTAATATACGCCGTTTTTCATGGAATCACACACTAGTGTATCATTGAAGGTTCTATGTGCACCGCCGTATGAACACATCTGCAGATGTCCCTATTTTTTTTTGCTACTTGTAACACGTGTAAATGTTGAGTTCTGCTCAACCCGATGCTAGAGGACGTGGACGGTAGCATGCATTTCCACTACCGTCCGTGAACCGGCGCAGTCAAACCGAGCCTGAATATTTTCATTTTTTGTCGTGTATAGCGATCTGTGGAGTTTCCACCTTTTCTGCTTTTTCCATTAAAATAGGAATAAAACAATTAATATCAAATAACTATCAAATTGGAAATGAATAATTGATAGAACTTTTATGAAAATGGATACGGTCATAACTGAAACGGGATAATAAGATCAGAAAATGTTACTAATGACAGACCAAAAATTGATCAAAGAATACAAACACCTTTTTATGGTGGCATATATCTGCTACAAGATAACTAGGTAGCTATTGCGATAATATTGTAAGCTTTGCAGGAAATGTGTGCATTTTCTTTTCTGAAAAAGAAAATCAAGAATAAATAATATTTTCTAGGTATTATAATTTATTTCCTGAAAATGGTTTAGCGCAAATTTTCGTGCTAATGCTTGAGACTGCCACGAGATCCTTGGTAGCCATCACGATAATATTCTTAACTTTCAAACGCAGTTGTGATTTTTTTCTGAAAACATTGTCAATAAATTATTTTTTTTAGATATACATTTTATTAGCAGGAAACATTCGAAATATCAAGATAATTTCTGAAAATATCGAGATAGCTATCTAGCAAATACATGGCAGCCAAAACCGTTTCGAAATAATAGTGTAAATTATCGCAAGAATATTTCCAGGAAATTTTTAACTATTGAGATAATCTTTTGCAGAAAACTTCCTATTATCAAGATATTCGTTTTACTACTAAACTATTTCGTGGCAGAAATAACCCACCATACCTTTTAACTTTATTTAGCTCTTTGATCATTTACCTTCACTTTAGAGTGAGAAAAGCGTTGTCTGAATTGAGTTTGACACGCACGAGAAACTTGCATAATCTAATTCATTTAATACTTGCGAACAGTCTTGATAGCAACCAAAATGAAACTACAAAAGATGTATTTTTATTTAGCAGAATTCTAATTAGTGTGTAGTGTTAGATACGCTATCTAAAATCATAAGAATTACTCTCTTTTTTCCAAAGTACGGTATAGTATGCCTGAAGACGATCTCAATAATCAGTAGAACTATGCTGCTAGAAAAGGGCGATATTACTATTTTAGAATTGGCCTAACTTAAAGCGGCATGTCATGTCTTTCGAAATTCGTTTATAGGGATTTCTTTGTCAGTTGCTGTTAATAAAATGTAAATAATACAAAATTCAGTGGGTTATATGCAATATTTATCTATATATACACACAGTTTAAATATCAACAGCATTACGTGCGTTTTTTCATCACAAGAGGGCACCTGAGTTGAACCACCGACCTTCCTTCAGTAGGCCAGCTGGATGGCTTCCTCACACGAAGAAAATAACGCCCCAAGTGAGGCTCGAACAGACATCGATGAGGGCAAGTGATTTTAAGTCAGCGTCCTTAACCACTCGGCCACGGAGGTCCCAGTATGTAGCCTAATACACCTACTAGCATTAAAAAAGTAGTGAACATTGTGGTGCTACGCTTCTTAAATAAATATTGCATATTTACTTTGACATACGCTTAAACGTTTATGGGTGTATGTATATACTGAAAAGTGTCACACAACCTTCATGTGTAATAGAGAGCAGTGTGTGGTCCCGTTATCCGGATCCCAAACTTCCCGAATTGATTAAAGCAGATTGTTATAAGTAATATCCGACGGTAAATAAAGTTTCTTGTATCTTGTAACACTTAAGTCGGAAATATGACATTGCATGCTAAGGCATAACTTATCCACCAACATGGCATTATAACGGCGAGTTCTATAGGATTAAAAAGTGGTGTTGTTGTAATGTCTGGTCTTTTGTGATCATAGCGTCCGTTCAAAATCTATTTAATAGCATCCTTGTGTGTGTTGCGGATGTTGTACATTTCATAACCTCTCATGAACAGACTCGATCAAACCGAGTCTGCTACTATTTTGCTTGGTTGCATTCTATGCTTCCACAGGATCTTATTACATATTTTATTAACTATCACAACAGCAATCTTTAAGTGTCATGTGGCGACTGTGAAACGTCTCTACGTACTTTGATTCAGTGCTGATATATACTTTTGGTCCTTTGGGATTATGTAGTTCATTCAAAGTCTTTATTATACAATTCCGCTTAAGCCGGTGTTAGGGGTCGTGACAATTACCTCTAATGAACAGACTTAATCAACCCGAGTCTGATGTTATAATACTTGGTTGCATTCTGCTTCCAAAGGATCTTCCTTTAGATTTTATACTAGTATAAGTTAAAAAACTACTCGTTCAAATAGTTAAGTAAAGATGAAAAATAAAGTTTCCTTTTAAAAAGGAAAGGCTTGGCTGGTTTTGGCACAGTGTACATAACAGGACAAGTGGGGGTAGGGGTCATTACACAAGGTTCTATGCAAAACATGATTGCGATTTTCTACTGCTGTTCGCATGGGAACGCCAGTCTTAACTTTAGAGGCAAGGGTATTGAACAATTCTTGGCGTTTTGGGTTTTGAACTACTGGTGTCCAACCTCCATATAAAATTTGAAGACTCTAGCCCAAAGCGTTCTAGTTATTGGGCGGAAACCAATTTCCTTTACTAGGCCCCTGTGACTTCGACCCATGGCATTCACCAGTAATTACAATACGAACACAGAAATATAAACACTGATATACAAAATACGGTGGTATTGTGAAAAAAAAATGGTTTAATATACCTTGCAGAGTTACTTCCTTAACTTGTTTTAATAACACCCCTACAACAATAATTGAACCAACCATAATAGTCCTAATTGGCGGCAAAATGTCTTTTGAGACACCTTTTGGCAGGTTACATCCTTTCAGGGGGGTGTTCTCTAACAAATTTCACAACTGCCTGTTTAATCTTTTTAACAATTACTACAATGGATAAATGTAAACTCAATCCTGAATAATGTAAACGTCAAAATTGAGAAGTTGTCAGTTGATCGTACAGACTAACGTTTTATGGTTATATTCATACTGCTGCACACCCCCATTTTAATAATAGACAAACAAAAGAGCAACTCCAATCGGAAACCTTCCAATATTTCCGAATTGCGCAGCTTACGTCACAGGTCACTTGTTGCTGCAACAATCACTGAATTCGTAACATACTGATCTTGGTTTGCGGCAGCTTCCCGGCTTTTCGTATCATACTAACACATGGTACCAAAAAAAAAAAAAAAAACAAAAAAAAAACAATACATAGCTCCAAGCCAATGAAAAGAAAAGTTTTGCATCTGACGGGGGTGATTCTGCAAATTTCATGTCGTCCCTATAACATATTCTCCTTATTGGACTCTTGCAACCCATGACCTAAATGTTTCAGAAAAGTCACCCATTGATATCCTGTTGTGACACGAAAAATTGCTCCAATGTCAAATTAACAGTAAATAGTGGATCAAAAAGGTCAGCTCACTCCAACAATTTCGAAGCACGATCGGTCCGCCAAAACTTTTCTGCGTTTCTTACGGTCCTGTTGTTCAAATTCTACTGCAAACGGTAAAACTGTTACAAGGATATTTAAAAAGAACGTTGTTATATAAAAAAAGTCAAAACATTTTACCAAAACATGAGACAGTGTCTGATTTACGAGGTAGCTACCTTGTACATGACAACGTTGTGATCCATAAAGGCGAAGTAGTTCAAATGTTTTGAAAGACGAAGGAGTTGTTCTGCTTCCACATCTACCTTATTCCCTTGATTTGAGTCCTTGTGACTTCTTTATTTTCCCAAGACAGAAACATTGTTTGCTGAGAGACGTTTTAACAACAAAAGCGCCATTGGTGACTCCTTTTTTCCAGTGTCTCGGGACTATATTTGATTACATTTGTGATAGGATATCGATATTACAAAAGTGTTTAGAAGTCAAGGAGATAACTTTCAAGAGATAAAAAAAAGTAATCCGCTTATATACTAGAAACTAAAGACTTTCTTAGAACTTTACAATTGCCCCCATCATATAACGCATTTAAATATATATAAAACTTTTTTTTCAATATTTGCATGTTTATGAAGGTATTAAAACGCATCTGTAGATGTCTTTGTGAATTGTCGGAATATAATGCTTCTGTTGCAGATCAACAAAATTAACAAACACTGTTCTCTTGTATTTTGTATTTTCAACGTCATAAAAAGATAATTGGGCATTTCTAAACTTTCGTACTTATGACTAAATGCGCCAAAATACGCCGCTGCTAGGGATGTCTTGGGTGTTGCAGTTGGTAGCAGTTTATACTACCGAATGTTCATACAAATCTAGCATATTTCCCCTACTTCGATTTTTCCATTTAAATAATAAAACAACTAATGTCATTAACAATAAAATTGGAAATTAATAATTGATTGACCTTTTCTATGAAAATGGATACGATCATAACTGATACGGTGTAAAAGGATCAGTAAAAAGGAACTAATAGCTGGCTAAAAAGTGATCAAAGAATACAAATTCCTACACACTTACTTTAGCTCTTTGATCATTTAACTTCACCTTAAAGGGAGAAAAGCTTGGTCTGAATTAAGTTGGACACGCACGAGTAATTTGCATTAATCTAGTTAATTTATAACCTGCAAATGAAACAGTCTTGATAGCAACTTTCTACTGATGATCAAGATGAGACTACATAAGATGTCCTTTTATTCAGCAGAATTCTAATTAGTAAATAAAGTGAGATAAGCTATCTAAAATTATAAGAATTGTTTCTTTTGTTCTAAACTAACCTAAATATTTTGCCTTGAAACGAATTAATTAGTAGTCCCATGCTGTATTGCTTAGGTTTTTTAAACACGGCAGTTTCATATTGGCTGATCTAATCAAAGCTTCCGAAATTCGTTTTAATTGTCAGTTGCTGTAAATAAAATAGTGAATGAAACGCCATCCAGTGGGTTATATGCAATATTAAATTATAAACATAAACACTGAAATTTATCGCAAACAGTACTCAAGAATGTTAACTTTGATAAATGTATATTCCGTGTATCTAAACTTAAGTAGTACTGATACTAAGGCCGAGACGATTTCAAAATTTTGAAACCGGTTAATCATTTGTATGAAGTCAAATCGAACCGGTTATTTGGCCGCCATATTGAAAATGCTGTTTTCTTTCCTGATGACCGTATCAAGGAACATCCAGCAGTTGACTTCATTAGTAACTTACGGAATACATCGTTTTCAAGCAGTTTGATAAATAATAAGTCATATTTTGGTGTATTTCAATTTAAATATATCACAACGGGCAAATCCGAGACTTTTGTTTATGTTGACTGATGTGTTTTGGCGGAAATATACTGCGGGTCAATGTACTGGTTAAAGAAATATATAAAGATAAAGTACCATTCGTAATGTTTATTGTTTAATATAAGAGCGATTAGCGGTTCTGCAAAACTGAAACCGGTTTCACCTAGTAATCGAATCGGATCCGATTAACCGATTAATCGTCCCAGTCCTAACTGATACACCACAGTCGATATATGTTTCTGACATTGGTCTGGAAGGTAGTTCAACTGCTCTTTAGAAAATATGTAGCTTAAAAATATAACAGCGTATCAATTCTAAAGTATCCTTGAACAGTATAACAGGTATGATGGCAGTGCTACGCATCTGAAATAAATATTAAATATATTAAACTGGAATTCAAACACACAAATATATGAAGTATCTGCTGGGGCACATTTGTGTAAGTAAGTTCACTGACTGGTTATATCAATATGTAATACATTCAGAGTTTCTACTTTATACAGAAATTGTTTAACGATACATAATTTTGTACAAAGCCTATCAAAACTTTAAAAAATAAGTTGTCAAAAACTCTTTAAAACACATAACATGACAGAAAATGCGCTAAGACACTTTTCCCTGTAATTCCAAACCTTCAATAGCGCTGTCAATATTAGGTACACACGCGAAGAGAGATTTTTGTATATTATTTTCGTTTTGGAGTTATGACGAAAGTCTAAGTAATACTTTGTCAAAATATTTGTCAAACATACATCCCTATCATTAGTTAAGTCATGATATCAGAAATGTATGTAGTCATTCATGCATTTAATAAAACATATTATGTAATGAATCATATAATTATGTCATGGTCCAAATTTGAAGAACAGAAAAAATCTGTATGTTAATTATTTATTCTAATCGTCCAGAACACAAAGTTAAGACTATTGACAATTTCTAGGGATTCCAAGAAATCTTACCAAAACCTTAAGCATAATGAGACGTACTGTGCTTCAAGATCAATTTCATAGCTGAGAACACTAACCTTAATCACATTTATATATTGGCAAAGCACATTTCAAAGCTTACTACTGAATATCTTTTTAGTTTTAACTGTCATCAAATTCCATCAAGCTTTCAAGAAGTAACAGAAATCATGATGTCAGAAATATATATTTGCTTGATAAAATATAATACAGAAGATAAATATATTATTTTGAAACATTAATAAAGTCTATAAGAGTAACCGATGCCCGGATCCAGGGCCAGGCCGAGCGGGGAGTGGGGTGGCGCACGCTACTCCCAAGTTTCTAACAATTTACCTATAATACTCATCAAAGTTGCACCCGACTAAATTGGCAAAGAAATAATATTTTTCACAATTTAGACCAAAAATATGATTCAGAGACCATAATTTAATACCAATATTTCAACATTTTCCAGTGGGAGAGCCTGTCCCCATCCCCTAAAGTAATGGGAACACCTACCCTCCTAATGTGATGGGAACACCTTCAACAGTACCGCAAACTTTAGACCAAAAATGCACCAGAGATCGCCATTTCATACGTGTCTTTCACATATTTCCATGGGGAGCCCCATGAAACGGATAAAATGAGGAGGCTACTCCCTCCTGGTTATATCAAACTTTAGATCAGAGGCCACAATTTCATACCTGCGTATAAAAAATCATTGGGGGATCCCTCTGACCTTCTTCTCTTTACAAGGGATGAGGTCCCAAATTCCATGCCTGAACCATCTCGGCGCTATACACCTCGCCGATGACGACTTCGTACTTAACTGGTGCCCCCTCCCCTCACTACACACACATACCGCATAGTGTAGACCGCAATATTTTTGCATCCGTGACACGGCACTTTAAGACTGTTGTTTTGATATGATAAAACCTAGCTAAAAGAGGAAGGGTAGATCAAAGGACCAGAAAATATAACAACACTGCATGAGAATGCATTCAATACTGACATAAATGGATAATGGTTTAAGAAATTTGGTCAACATATCAACATGCCTTTTTTCTTTAAATCAGCCTTGATATTCAGTCTTAGTGAACATTATGTTTACATTGTGATTAATATCGTCATTATATATAGAAATGAAAAACAGTGGAACAATATTATATTTACATGTAAAATTGAAAGAATATATAAAAGTAATTTTCAATGATATTCTTGTATTTAAAGGGTTATTTCCAATATCTCGTTGATTTGCATTGTGATACACATTTCGTAATGTAGGAATTCATAATATGTCACATTAACTAAAAGCCAAAATGCAACCTGCTTGGTTCTTTGTATGAATGGAAATTTTTCTTCCCGCTTTTTCTTCATTTGAGCACCCTATTAATTTTTGATGACTGTGGATTATGAAAATATATCCATTGAATGACCAGTTCCTATTAGTCACTTTTCAATAAGCTAATTGCCTATTAAGTATGTGTTTTGTTGCCAGCTGCAAATTTGTAGTAAAAAGAGAAGGTTAAAGTCATACATGTTTTTGAATTATTTAGAGTTTGAGATAGTTTTCACAGTAAAATTTAATAATTATACCATCTCGCCAATGCAAATGAGCATACAATATCAACGAAACCAATGGATGTTCAATAAGTAAAACATCTGAAGGAGAATTTTGGCAGGCATTTTAAATTTAAAAAACTGTCAGTCAAACGACATCTAGTGTTTAAGTGAAAAAAGGGCTTTATATTTCATGTTTATGAACTTTATTCAATAAGATTTTCAACGAAAGATAAAATGTGGGCAAAATATTTTAGATATTTTGAAAATCTATTTTTTTTTTTGCCAAATTACGTCGGCCATCTTGAATTGTGTCGGCCATTTTGAATATAGGCTTTCAAAATCTTAAATTTTCGAAAATTGATATAAATATTTCTTTACCAAAACCCATTCTGCATACTGCCAACATAAAATATCACTTAATAGTCATTTTAATTAAGCCTAAGAAAATTGGCGGCCATCTTGGTGGCCATTTTGAATTTCAGACGCCATACTGATTTTGACGCTGGGGTCTCGATAAAAAATTTAGCGTATGGTTTCATTCAATTAACATGCAAAGTGGTTTGCTTGTAGAATTATATGAATGATTTTTTGTATTATCTGGACTAACTGGAATAACATCGAACAGTAGATGATAAACAAGTGGCATTTATGCGGTTTAGATCTTAGCAAAGTTAAAGACACTGATTCTGGTATGCCAGGTCTGTGGCCTATGGGGATGATAAGGTCTGCGTATTGGCGGTAAGGGCCAATACACAAGTCTGGACCATTGATAGACTTGGTTCTGTTTATTATGATAAGCTACTGTGTAGCTACTGTGCAGTAAATAAATTGCAGGTGATATTTCTCACCTTTATAGCAAATCAGTTCTAACCTTTATAACGAGTTTAGAAAGCTTGATTGAATTAGGGCTGAATAAACAAAGTGATAAGATACAACAGTGTTTTTATCATATTTTTAATAAATCAAGTTTTTTAACAATTACATCTCATCATTGCTAGGTTTTTTTAATCAAAAATATAAAAAAAAATGCATTCAGGCACATAGCTTTTATAAATAATAGATAATGTGTATTTTGAACAATGATATCTCTTTATTGCTGGATTTTATTATACATAAAAGAAACGTTATTTAGACAACACATGGGGAAATATGCATTTTTAATATACAAAACCCTTCTGTCTATATATTTTTTTATCTATTAAAAATGCAAACGCTTCTTTAATTTCTAATAAAATCCAGCAATTATCTTCCTTTCTGGTTTTATTTTGTTACTTTTGATAGAAGATCATAATCATTGAATAAACACACTTGTAATTTCTCTTATTAAGTTTTTAAATAACTATTTTATTGTTTATAAAAAGGGTGACAGTTTCCTAAAAGCAGTGAGAATTGCTTTTCTATAAGAGTTATAATACTATTGGCCAGGACATTACTCAAACATGATTGAGCAATCAAAATTAGTATATTATCAATTAAAATAATTTTGTGTACATTCTAAAAAAAAAGCAACAAAAACAACAGCATTTCAATCAATAAAATGCAAAACAGAGGAAATAACCAATTTATCTTAGGCAATAAAATGTATGATTCTCTGACAATAATTAGGCTACATGTCAAGTCTACAGGGATTTTATGGACCCTTATCAGATTGGACCAAACAAGATCTTGTATACTGGGGATTAAAAAGTCTGGTATTTGTGGGGGGTCACTTATATAAGAGATTTTCTTTGCCTTTAAAAAAATCACACACACATTAATATTAATACATTTCATTATAAGAAATCGGAAAGCAAATCTTAAAAAAAACACAAAATTCTTTTATACTTACAAATAAAATTGTTTGTTAAAAGTAAGTATTTAGATCTCTTCAGTCAAGTGTAAAATAAAGACACTTTAGAATCGCAGGTGCCACCGTGGCCGAGCGGTGAAGGTCGCTGTTTTCGAATCACTTGCCCCTCACAGATTTAGATTCCATTCTCTCCCGCGGCATGTAATTTTTTATGTGAAGAAGCCATCCAGCATAATAATAATAATAATAATAATAATAAAATCTTTATTTAATGAAGGTAACATACAAAATGAACATAACATGAAAATGAAACGTAAACTTATTTTCAGTTTGGCCTTCAGTTAAGAACAACAATACACATGCATACAAACATTTACGATAAATTTCACAAAATCATATTTAAAAAAAGTAACAATGATCAATGTATTAATTATACGTAAAAGCTTTCCATTCATCCATCCGACAGACACTCACATTTATTATAAGAATATTAAAGATAATAAACAAAAATGAATAAAAACCTAATAATAATAAAAATGATGAAATAAATAATAAAGTAACTGACATCATTATTATATGTAAAAACTGGAAAATTATAATTTTTAAGCACTGGACTGTAACATGAACAAATTCCGTTTCAAACGATTTTTGAATGATTCCTTAATTTCAGCAGATATTTTATTCCAAATATTAATGCTGTAGCACGAGAACGAATCTTTAAGATAGTTTGTACGAGGTGTTATACGCAAAACAAGATCCGTATGGGCTGTTGATCGTTAATTATGCAATTTATTATTTGGGTCATGTATATAGGTACCAGGTTATGCATAGATTTTTAAACCGTCACTGCTTTGTGATATTTTACCTGTTACTAAATTTAAACCATTTGAGATCATTAAAAAGTTCTAATGTAGGTGATCTTATTGGTTTGTTAAGTATAATTTTCGTCGCTTTTTTGCATTACTTGCACTTTATTTATATAACATTTTGTATCTTTTCCCCAAATAGTACAACAATAATCGAGGATGGGAAGGATAAATGCATTATAGTACATCAATTTTGCTTCTTCGCTAAGATAAAAGACGATATTTTTCAGAAGTGCAATTTTTGCATTCAATTTTTTCATACATTGTCTATCTGAAGCATGCCAGTTTAGTGTATTATCGAAATAAATACCTAACATTTTTGCACTGTCACATTTTCTAGCTCTGTGTCATTAATTTTTAATTTAAGGGAATCACATTTCTTTACTTTCATCGCAGAACCGATTGTCATGCATTTCGTTTTCTTAGGGTGTAAGGACATGTTGTTTAGAATACACCATTCATTGACGTAGTCGAGATTTTGTTGTAAAGTGTTTTGAATTTCAGTTAAGTGATAACCGGAGTGATGCAGTGTCATCAGCATATAAGTCTATATTAAGATGATGGTGTATCATTGATATGTCATTGATATATATTAAAACAGTAAAGGTCCTAGAATAGACCCTTGAGGAACGCCCGGTTTGACGGTAAGTATGTCTAATTGTAAGTTACCCACTTGGACTAACTGTTTCTTATTTCATAGATAAGACTTGAAAAGACTAAGTGTATTTCCAGAAAAATGGTATAATTGCATTTTTGTAAAGTAATATTTCATAGTCAACAAGATCAAACGCCTTTCTTAAATTAAGAAAAAATCTTCCAATTCCTTTTCCACTATCAATATCTTTAATCCAAGCATCAATTTATCTAATAAATGCTGTATTGCAAGAATGATTTTTCCTGAACCCAGACTGTTTGTCGTGTATTATACTTGTATTTTGAATAAATAATTGAAGATGTGAGGCTATATGGCGCTCATATATTTTGGAAATGGTAGGTAGAATGAAATTGGGCGGTAAATTTCTGCAAGTTCTTTACTTCCTGATTTGAAAATAGGCAAGACACGAGTCTCTTTAAGTTTATCTGGGAATATCCCAGTGTATAAAGTGGTATTTATTATGGAATTATAATTGCTACTTCTAGGAACACAAATCTTGCTTTAATGTTTTAAAGTTTACTTCATTATAAGTATTTTACTATTATAATCAAAATTCTGCTGATTGTTCCAGTTGACAAAATTTGAGCATCTGTCAGACTTTCCCTAATGTTTAAAACTTCCATGACTATCCTCCCCATGAAAGAAATAGTCACTTCCGGGCATTCCGTAGTCCCATAGTTGTTTTCTTGGTTGTTCGTGCCTTCTCTCGTAATACATAACATTTGTTTTTAAATGGTTGCCAACCATCCCATATTTGAAGCAAAACGTGCTATTGTTCTGTTGAAATTGTTCGAATATTAGCACTAGCAGTGGAGCGTTGAAAAGCAGGTTGTCTAATGGATGCATTTTCAGCACGCAGACTGTTTTTACTATTGTAACATACAGTCGAATACCGTTACCTCGATATTCAAGGGACTGTAAAAATTGCATCGACGTATCCGAAGTTCGACGTAACGATATCGACTATCTGGGAAAACTTTGTACTTGTGTCGGACGTCTATATTGTCATTATATCCTATGCTTGTTTTTTTAGAGGGTTTGAAAGGGGAAAGAAATAATATAAAACGTAAATACGATTTTAATTTATCTACAAATAAAATATCTTACTTAAATACATACATACAACTTTTTAATTTTTCAAAATATACGTTTAAACATAAGCATTTTTATTCCTTCTCTAAACGAGTCTGAATGCAGCGGTAACGTTCCTAGTTGAGTAGTCATTTTGACTGTGCTTCAATAACGAAAATTTGCCAGTTAATTACGCATATTGTTACTCAATCCTAAATGGCAGATTTTTACCCCGTCAAACAGAAAATATTTCATCCAAATTAGTTGTTATATTTGAAAACAGCTTTCCTGCTTGTACGGTGTTTTATAACACTAATTATTGGGAATTAAATGCAAACTTCCTGACATTTAAATTGGATTAAAGATTAAATAACAAACAAAACAAACACACAAACTAACTTGAACATGATTAATACATCACCGGACAACAACAGGTTTAATTTCACACTTTACAAATAACATGGATATTTTTTAACAAGCTGTGATATCGACAAAACCAGGTGTAAAAACAGTACAGGTAAGCTGACGGGACTGAAAAATCTCATCGAGCTAAACAAAATATCGAGCTAATCATATCGAGGTAATGATAAATAATTACATTAAGATAATAAGGGAAAAATCGGGACCGTCTAAAACACATCGTGTTAACCGGAGTATCGAGCTAACCGATATCGAGGTAACGATATTCGACTGTATTTATTCATTGTCGCTACTAAACTCCCTGATCCGTAATTGCTGAGGTGAATACCATCACTTGAAAAATAGTGTTTGTCCGTATCTGCGTTGCCGTAGATAAATGCCTGGTAAGTTTCAATTACAGTAGCCTAACAGAAAGTACGCATTACCACGTTACTGTTTAAAATACTTACATCAACATCTTGTCTTGGGCAGATAGTACAAAGGTAGACTTTGCACTGTTCATCTTGAAGTTTCCTTGTTAGGTCTACGAGCTGATGGTACGATGTCTCATTACATTTACCGCCACTGACGTCATTTCCGCCAATATGTATAATGACGTTGGCTTAGTGACGTGTATCTAAACTATTCAATCTGTCTGATAAATCTGCAATTTTAGCACCACTGCCTTTGTTTATATCCACGTAATCATTCAATCATTTTGGTTAAATTTCTTGTATTATCGATCACCAATTATAAGAGTCTTTTATCTTTTTGGTGTGTCATGTTGCTGTGAAATTTGTGTTTGCTGATTGTTTTCAGTTTCATTCAGTTTCTGTTGCCGCACTGGAATATTTTTGACACAATCCATCGTTTGCTGCAGCTTTCTTGAAAGTGAATCATGATTTTGTTTGATGTTTTGATTCATGGTATTTGTAACAGCATTTATCTCATCAATCTCTGATTTTGTTTGTTCATTTATGCATGTCACATGATTTTTTATACACTGTTATTCATCGCGAAGCTAACCAAAATTCCTATCTGTAATTTGCATGTGATTTTCTAGGGTATCACGCAATAAGTTCACACTTTCATGGACATTTCCAAGCATGCATAAAACTTGTCATTACTAATATCATACGCACCGATATCATTTTCAACATTTTGAAAACTGATGTTTACATTCATTTGTTCATTTACTCTAAATTGGTCATGAATATCTGTATCGCTGTTCTCCAAATTGCAAACAGTTTTTGGCTCTGTATGGTCGAAATTTGTGTCTAAAATACTTTCAGACTCTGATACATGTAATAGTTTTGGGAGATCTATTTCAGTAAAACGTTGGGCATTCAACCAAGTTTTCCTTTTTGTCAAACCCTGGTAAATGTGTACATGTGTAACAGTTTCCTAGAGATACAAAATAGTTACCTGCGGTTGATTTAAGTGTCGAGTACGATTTTACGTTGAATGAAATTTTGATGCCTCACCGATTTCTGTTATTTGAAAATTGTCTCCTTCCGCTGCAAAAGGTTTCTCCTTTTGATGCGGTCTAAATTTAGGCTGTAGTCTCTTGTTTCAGTTGTTCTTACCGTAACGATATCGTTCATTTCATCGTTTTCAATGAGTGGCGATGAATCCATAACTGTGTTTTCTGACATTATTTCAATTTCTTCACTTTTAAAATGAATTTTACGTCTGGTTGTTTGTATAAAATTTCTCCTTTAAGTGATGACACTTCAATATTTTGCTTAAGTGTTCTGTATTTGTAATCACCTAAAATGTTATATATCTTACGTTACGCTTTTTAGATAGTGACATGTTTATCTTATGGATTATGGAAGGTCAATCGTTCTAACCAGGTTCTCGCCTGTAATAATTCACGCAGGTGCACTTGGGGTCTCCCTCCGCCATCGAAAAGCTAGAAGTCGTCATAGGAAATATAATTGTGCTGATGTGACTTTAAACCAAACAAAACCTTCAGATTCGCACTTATTGACGTTAACTAAATTTCAACATAATTGCCGAAAGTAATGTCAGACCTATACGATAAGTAGGCTAAATATCACGTGAAGCGTTTAAAGACATATCATATGTTGAAAATCTTAGAGAGTGTTAAAACGAAAGCTGATTTAGCAATCAAAAAGTTGGCGTGCGTCGAGTAAGTAATATAAAACTGTTTATAATATTAATTATATCTGTGTCTAGCAGTACTTTAAAAATAATTCTTAATATTTTATCTGGTTTATCGGTAGCTGCATAAAATATACATTACAGGCACTGATGTCAGTAGGTCAGTTACATGCATGTACAAAACACATTGGTTAATTATTCCGAGGCAGAAATATAAATCTGTGCCAAGCTTAAAGTATTGATGTTCTACGAAGGAACAAATACTTATAGATATAATTGACACTGCATTTTTTCTTAGAAAACATTATAATTGTAATATATTTAAGTGTATATGGCTCATGCACTGTATCCTAGGTACAATACTTTTCCGTGAACATTTATATCACAATTGACAAGCATTAACTTATAATACATCTTTATATGATAGAATCGATCAGATAACAATACGCATTGTGCTGAATGAAGTTGAGGATTAAAGTGCAATATGAAGAACAGGTCAAAGCAAATCAGATGATTCTACGGAAGCGACGAAGTAATTAAAAAAGAATAAACCAGAAATGCTGCCGTTTACAAAATGACATACAGGATACGGATTGGCAATAATAAGTTCGGAAAGAAAAGAGACCTATCACTAATGGTGATGAAAACCCCTAGACAGCAGCTTTTTTCACAGGAACAGGGAAATTGAAAATATGATACATTTCATTTGCATATTGTACATGGAGAAAATGGTGGTCAAAGTCAAGGTCACCTAAAGTAAGGGTGATCAAAATTGTACAAGTGCTACAGATGTGGTGACAATACCTTAAAAACGAAACCAATAGGTCAGTAAGTAATTGTCATGGTCAAGGGACAATGTAATCACTAAGGGTCATCAACATGTATACTTGTATTAATTGAATATGAAATATGTTAGAAAATTATTGAAGTTTTTCCATTGTAACTCTATTTATGTTTGAAACAAATAAAGGGTCAAAACTTCATTTAAGTGAAACGTGTTTTCACACTTGGTATCAATGATAATAATAATAAGGTTTAATAAAAGTGTGGCATACAATGACTGTGAAAAGGTTATAGCTTAAGATTTTGTTTCGATTAAGATAAACTTGTCTTGGGAAATTGACGACGGAGAGATTTACAATTCTATATGACTATTAAAGATTTAAGTTGATGTATATCAAATACAGGTGCCATAACTTAAAAAAGTAATAACACGATTTTGAAGTTTAAATCCTGTTTAACACTCGTTTGTTCCAATCTATTGCTATTGTTGAACTATTTTCATTTCCGTCACTAAAATAATCAGTCTAATAATAAAACAGTAAATTTAGCAAATTTAGCATAAAGTTATTACATAATCATTTCTCATGTATAAGTAAAAAAGCTCAAACACTATGTACATTCTGTCACATTCTGACAAATGATAATGAATTAGGATTTTATCTATGTCAAATTTTTATGTCAAATGTTTTGGGAAGGTACATAAAAATGATATATGGTTAATATTTGTAAATACAAATGTATATATGTTTAATGTAAAATATATTATATTTGTCTATATTAAACTTGGCTGAAATGCCTTTTATTTATCTGAAATGTCTTTTGATATTGCAACCTTGTTTTTGATTGGTGACCAATATGAAATAAACTATTTGTCATTGTAATATTTCTCACTGTCATTGTCATATTTTCTTTAGAAGTTGAGTATTATTAATCATGAGTGTTTATCTTTATATTTTATTGTCTTATCTTTAGATTGTTCTAAATGGTCAAAGAAATATATCCCCGTTGATTTTGAAATGTGTTTTCTTCAGTAATTATGTCGATGATTTTCATGAAAATGTGGATTCTGGAGTATTATCCATGCTTTGTTTACAATGATTTGACTTAGCTTGATTTTGACCTATGAAAAAGTTTCGGAATGGATATAGAATTCCCCATTTTTCTTGTTCAAATTTCGACTCTTGATGCTGTTGTTACCCAAAAAAAAATCCAGTTTCGAAATGGCCTTGCTTGTATAAGGTAAAACATTTTGGCCAAGTTTCAATTATATCAACTTGAAATGTAACATCAGATCTTTTACTATATGACCAAGTGCACGGTAATGTTTTGCCCTATATGACTCTTACCAACTTGGCTTATATCTAATAGAAATAAACATTTTTGTCAAGAACTTATACAGATAAAGTAGACAATATGGCCCTAGAGTGTTAACAACGTTATTCTATGCTTCATCAAGTGACCTTAACATTTTCACCCAGTTCAAACTCATTTTGTAGGACAAATATTTTGAACATACATGATTAATTAGTTGTGTTTATCTAAACGTAATGCCCATCTGATTTGATATCATCTAGACTACTCGAGGATTGTTGTATAGAATTATTTTAGTTATGGACCTTCGTTTTCTGAAAACAAATTACACACTAAATGCTTTAAAGTTTGTGTTGCATATATCTAAAAACAAACACCTAGAGTCTGGTATTAACTGTCCTTCGGGGCAAATGCGCCAAGAGAAACTACTATGTGTATTTTACAAAAATGGCTCCCAACGCGTTTGTGGGAAAAGTCTAGGAAAAACTTGAGGTCATCAATGATAATCGAGATTTTGGAAGGTATTTGGCTGTTACAAAATTAAGCCGGGGAAACCATCATCACAATCTCTGGACATTTGTATGGCAGTATGCAAAGCATGTCGGAAGACTTACGCAAAAGAAAGTATTTTCAATTTTTGATTTTGTGAGATTGAAAATGTTCAAGTATTTTACTAAGAATAAATAAATTGTTTTTTCACTGTACTCCAAATAACTTCTAGTTTTATAGCACAATATCACTGGATTAATTCTGTCTGGCTGCACCATAGTGAAATTTAAACGCGTTAATGACTTGCAGTTCACTGCATATAAGATAAAATAGAAATTTAATCTCTGTATTGTCCATTTCTTAAAGTGTGATTAAAACATACATTGTGAATATTTAACACCAAGTTAAAGGTGAATCTATAGATATGCAACTAAAATAACCGGTTTGTCGATAATATCCGATTAGTCGCATCTGCTGGCTTGTCCGATTATGCAGAATTATCGGTTGGCAAATCTGACCGACTTACCCATCACTAATATATAGCAAACGCAGCCACAGAGGACCCGAAATTCATCCTCTGCTGTTACAGACACGAAGCGATCTAACCAGAGGGACAGGAGTGAGATAAAGCCCCAAGAAAAGATAGAGAGATATCCCTTTTCAGATAGAAATTGTCCGGCTAACTTAAACTTGCTCTTTGCGAACTGACAGTCTGATTCTTTCACGTATACGGTATATAGCGCCGATACACGGGAAAGCCGTCTTTCCTGGGAAGAACTTGTACTGGCATATTCATCAGTTCACATATGATTTGCAGTTTTTCCTGGGGAAATATCATAGCCACCCCAACTACCTAGAGAGGAATTTGTTCTGTAATTAAACTGAGGCTCATCTGGCCAAATCTTCTTCCCATTTATAATCCTTACATTTTCTATCAACCAAGAGACTTCTTGTCAACAAAGGTCATGCACTATCTGTTTATCAAAGTCCTTATTATATTTAAGGCTTTCAACTTCTTTTCCTTTCTAAGATCCTTTAACGCATTAGTGCATCTGCAACTGCGTTAAGAGCATTGACAGTCAAAGCAATGAAAGACGCCAGCTCCCTAATGTATATATGCGTACTACTCAAAAGTGTAGAAGCCACATGAAGATTTTTATATTATATTCCTCTGTAAGGAGGATCATGAATAGCTTCGAGTCTAAATTATACGCCCAAAAATATATTTCTTTGTGCTGGCTCGAGAACAGACTTCTTCTCATTTAAGGAAAATTCCAAGGAGAGCGAAGTGTCACGGCTTACTTTAGTATTTTTACCACAAGTATTTTTCAACTGATTCATATTTAGAGAGTCGGCAATGTAATATGAACTCATTAGTATCTAAACCAATCATATGTTGGTTTCAGGATTATAGTATTATAGTAAAGATTCTATGTGCTGAAGAATGACCACAAGGGAGTCTCAAAAATGATATAACGGCATTCCAAACAAATTGCAAATACTTCTGAATCGGGACACTAAAATATGCATTTACTAGATTGTTCGAAGTAAAGAAATCAAGAGGTTGAATAATATTCTAACCTATCCCGAGGTGTTCTTGATTCAAATGATCATGATGAACAAATTCGTTGAATTGTTTTGAATTTATAGTTCATTTAAGGGGACGCATATTGCTACATTCACAGTTCATACAGAAATGCGGAAGGGGTGCATATTCAAGAAATCGATGGTGGGAAAATAAAAAACATATTCCTAAACTGATATAATACTGATGGACACCTGTAATATTCAGTATTTTGTGGATAATAATGAATCCTATTCAGATATTCGTCTTTAATATTAGAAAATTATTAATTTCTGTGGACATTTGTCAAAAAATATTACTTACCTTGGACTACTTTGCGCATCAAACTGGTTTCCGCTTCAGTTGTGAGGCACTTCCGTTATACATTTTGACAACAATAACAAAACACAAAATGAATCAATAAAGTCACTTATAAACCGACTGCTACTTAAATCAGTGTAAGTAAAGTTGTTGTTACAACATTATACATGTTCGTTACGTTATGAGATAAAGTTTATCTTGAACTGCATAATCCATTAATTACGTTTAGATGATATTGCATTTACAACTTATTTGACCCCATTCTTTTACGTGAATGACAGCATTCTCGTGCAACTCGTGCAAACAGAGTTATGAAAAGTATGGTGGAGAATTCAAGGACAAATTATAAATGACATTAAAGTGAGGATAACTGTATATTCGTCCAGTTTTGATCATTGACATGCCTGCTGTGTATTAGTAACTTTTGTGAACAAGATTAGAATGTTACTTTTGCACATATACACATTGATTGGACCTCTCAACCAAATTTCATACCTTATTTTAGGGATTTTTAAGACAGTACATTTTCAAAAGTTTGTTGAATGTGTTTTGATATTTAAGTGCATTGTAGTTCATGAATACCAAGTTAAAAATCAATAATGGCAACATTTCTAGGCCCTTATTGTAAGCCACTAGACTTCTGTAACGATAAATGTTTAATGTTTTAAGGGGAATATACTCTTTTAGTTTTGGAATGTGGCATTCCTTGACCACCGTATCTTTTCTTATGCACTACTTTGTAAACAAACTAAATAATGTGTTTTAGCTTACATATGCAAAATGAAAAGCATGACAGTGACCATATTTCACATTCTTTCTTTAAATTAGAATCTGTAGGACATTGATAAATGTTTGGACAAGGTGAAGCACTATTATTTTCGCACCAAAAAGTCTTAATTGTTGACTTTGAATGTACACAATAAGTCTTATGTAATTCAACAATAACTTTCTTGTTTCAGTTTTCTCATTTTTATTTTAGTGAGCAATCCTTTCTGTACTTATAACAGTTGAAACAGTATCCATTTCATATACCAAAACCTTGTACTTTTTTGCAGGTAAATTTTATCATACCCCACCCACTTTTTTCTAATTTCAAAGTATGCGTCCCCTTAATTTAAATTTTTAGTTATTGACATTAGGCTTAGGAACAATAAAAGTATTTGAGACAAACTGTTAGGTTCCAATGTAGATTTTACAATGGCACCCTATTTTAAAAGATCACCAACATCCTTACTAATAATGATTTTCCGTTTGACACTGAACAGGAATTCGTTTGGTGATGAAATCTGAAAGGAAGCAGAATCAAACTCAATACAATAATCTGTGACAGTTTGCAAGATCCATGGGTCATTTCCCAAACATAACATAATGCTTTATCCTACCCACATGTTCAGTATTGTGTTCTACTCATTTTTGCTGGAACAAGAGCAGTCCTCTGTCTGCCTCTACTATTGCCTCTAAAGAAAGAATACAAGGCCGAACCATGTCCTCTGTTAAAAGGTTGATGCCTGTACTGTCCAACTCTGCTCCTGAGAGAAACTCGAAACGGCTTCTGTGAGTAATTAGGATACTTATCCTTAGCCAAAATAGTAAGTAGCTTCAAAGCTTTTGATATCATCACCGAATAGTTTTGTCGTAATAGAGACACCTTCATTACACAAATGGCATACTTTTTTTCTTGAGTAATGGCCTTCAGTTATACAGACGTCTCAGTGAAAAATGGTCCAGTTTAAGTCGTCAGATCTGTTATAAAGTTCTTTGCCTCAGAATTAGACGTTACGTGAGATTTCTGTCATTCTCCGAGTTTCACAACCACAACCAGCAGATACTTAATTCTGCACGCCTACAAAACTTCTATTCTACCTTAACTATCAAGCTTTTTGTCTATACTCTTCCAAATTTCTATACTGAACAGTAAAAGAAACTATCAAGATGTATAACTGGCATATTTTGAAATAAAAAACCAAATATTTTTTTCAAATTTATGAATTTTCTTCATACCAAAATTACACTTGAAGATTTTCACTTGATATTTTTCTAAAAATCAATCATCCGTTATGTCAGTTGTTCCACATTTGCCGTTTGAAAGGCTATATCTTATGCGCGTCAGGTGCTTTGTAAGATTCCAACTGGGCGCTCGCGCTAGATTTGATTCAGTCGTGCGATGCAACCAACAATATTTTAATCTTTATGACGTTTTTTTCTAGTTAGGCAATTATCAATATTTCCAGTGACAATAATTTCACAAAGAAAATTGTCAATCACAGGCGCACGTGAATCTCGTGCAAAACGGGGCTATTGTGGGACTACTAACTTCACGGTTGATTGATGTTTTTAATTCTACATGTGAAGTTCTTCAAATGTAATGTGATATGCTAAAAAAACAATAACAAATGATTTATAAATTAAAGACTTTAAATAAAATATACATTGAGACGTGCAAGATGTGTTAATAAGATGAGCCATTGTTCTGAATAAGTGACCCTTTCCCTTACATTTTATTAGTAGGTAAACCCCATTCAGTAACATCGTTACTATCGGTATCTTGAGCTAAATAGGGCTTTTGCCATAGCATCTTTCGGAAAAGAATCAGGTTTAGCAGTTAAATTTAGAACGTATGTTCAGCATAAGATTGATCAACGGACAATTCTCTGTCCAAAATGTCCTTTGCATTGACTTGCACTTTACGATTTGAGCGATTCAGCTGACAATAGGCTGTATTCATCATTTATGGTTTAGGAACCAAATCCAAATTTGTTCCTCAATATGACGATGTCTTGGTCACTGAGATTATTAATATCTATTAATGATTTATTCTTAGATTTTGACTTTTTACCAGTCTTATAAGACGAGGTCTCCGACTTTAGCTTGCTTTAAACAAATTTGTTTTCGTTTCAAGGGAGCTTTGTCTTTGTGTTTTGAAGGATGACTTAAAATTTTTAGCAGTTAGGACCTTGCGGTCGCAAGAATAAACTTCCAATCTGACACCGTCTGGTAATACGTTTACAATCTCATCGAATTTTCTTCCGAAAGAGACACGTTAAAGACATCGTCTCCGCGTTTGCCAGAGTGGGACTCTTCTTTGGAGCTCATTTCCTTAGGTAAAAGCAATAAATAAAACTTTTCTATTCAAACCGGAAGTAGAAGATAAAAAGCCAACGGCGAAAAAATAACAAGAGGGCCAAGATGGCCCTATGTCGCCCATTTGAGAAACACTGCGTAACACAACATAACACTGTAAACATATTTTACCCAGTGATTTCATGGAAAAAATATTCTGACCAATTATCATTAAATTTGGAACACAAATCTTGAGTATAAGTAAGTATTTTTTTTATTCTCAGCCTCTATTACATACACAAGGTTTGTTCTTGTTTTGACCTTGTGACCTAGTTTTTAAACGAAGATGACCCATATTCGAACTTAGATTTCATCAAAGCAATCTAGATTTCATCAAAGCAATAATTCTAACCAAATTTCGTGCAGATCAATGAAAAATACAGCCTCTATCGCATACACAAGGTTTTTCTTTAATTTGACCTGGTGACCTACTTTTTTGACCCAAGATAACATATTTTCAAACTCGGCCTAGATTTCATTACGGTTATATCAATTTGACTTAATTTCAGAAAGATCATTTGAAAAATACAGCCTCTATTGCATATTCAAGCTTTTCCTTTGATTTTACCTAATGATCTACTTTTTGACCACAGGTAATCCATATTCAAACTTGACCTAGATTTTATCAAGGCAATCATTCCGACCAAAATTCAGGAAGATTAATTGAACAATACAGCCTCTGTCGCATACACAAAGTTTTTCTTTGATTTGACCTAGTGACCTAGTTTTTGAGCCCAGATAACCCATTTTCGAATTCGGCTTAGACTTTATCAAGATAATAATTTTGACCAAAATTCATGAAGATTAATTGACAAATACAGCCTCTATTGCATGCACAATGTTTTTCTTTGATCTGACCTATTTTTGTTAGTTTTGACTTAGTTTTTAAACACAGATGACCAATTTTCAAACTCGGCCTAGATTTCATCAAGATTATCATTCTGACCAAATTTTATGAAGATCAGTTGAAAAATATCTATCGCATACACAAGCTAAATGTTGACAGACGACAGACAGACAGACTGACAGATGACGGACGCCAAACATCGAGCGATCAGAAAAACTCACCTGAGCTAAAAAATAGCTCGTAATAAGTACGATATAGACGACACCACGTGCCATCTGAACTTCGGTAGAGTAATATATAACCTTTCACAAAATGAAAAACATAACTTTTTAGCGCCGGAAATGATCCAATATACAAAATTCAAATTACAATGAGAAAAAAACTGGCACAAACGGATTTTTATTTAAAGTAAGAATAGTTTTAAGAAGTAAATGAAAGTATTTATCAATTTATTCATTGCTTGACTGGAGTCGTTAATAAAACAAAAGATATATAGCCTCACGTCTATCAATATTTGTAGAATATCTGTTCTACATTTAGACTGCTACAAAAAATTCAAAACTTACATTTTACACGTCTAGGGCTAAGCCACTGTCACCAGAACAGAAAGAAAGTGCCTGTGTACATGTTATACCCTACCCTTAGGTATTTGATAAGAATCATGGTCATGAACGGGAAAACATACTTACCCATTTCATACCTAAAACGCGCAGTTCGGTAAATGTGTACTATTGATATTGAACAAGCGTTAATTTATCTTTCATTGTGTACCGGTCACATTTTTTTCAATATTCATTACTTGAGAGAAATAACGCGTAGTTTATGGTTTTCCAACATAACACAAAAAAAACTTCAGTGAACTCCCCTAGTGAAGTTCCGGTTTAGATTAGAAAACCATTCTGATTGGCTGAAAATGTATGTCTGTCGTTGTTTAACTACACATGTTCGCTAATATATGTACATGAAGCATAAATGTGCAATAATAATTAAGTAAGCAGTACAGAAGGATACAAATACATGACTTCAACTTCATATATATATAAGATAAATTTCATTCATCACTTCGAGTTTTATTGTAAAATTATGACTATTTTGCATTCTGCTTTTGTGTGTTTACATTTCGCCTAACATGTGTACACTGTCGTGACCTCTAGGCCGGATGTTCATTAGCGGAGTCCACGCAAGGTTTTTCTGTAACGTGTACGAAGCCATAAACACTATGGGGAATCACATGATCAAAATAATCTCTAAACCAAAGTTATATTTTTAAAACCAAGAATAAACTTCCTGTCATGATAAGATATGACATTTAAACATAACTTATCATGTGACTAATGAAAATGGTTAAATTATCATCACACTGGCCTATAGCTTTAACAGATCAAGTGGTTACAACGTTGTTTGAGCGGTGAATTTTACGCCGATCAGATGGAGAAATATGACCGATACTACAAAGTTCCTGTATTGTAAGTATGATTTAAAGGAATTTCTACCTGTTAAAAACGAATCAAATAAAAACGATGGATGCACCTGGAGCGCAAAGGTGTCTATGTTTTAGCACGTATGTCCATTTAGCTGAGATCTGTACCGTTTATTCAAACACTTCTGTACAGTCTGGCGGAGAAAGGAGATTTTTTACAGCTTTTGACAATGTCCTCACAAATATAGTGTTTATCGGGAACGAGTAACTGTTCAAACACTTTTCATGTAAAGGGCTACCTCTTACGACAAGGGGTGTGTATTTTCATAGAATTATTCAGCGTTGTCTCTGAAAATTCGGCCGAAAACCTAATGCAACGCCGTTTCGAGTGGGTTGCTATGCAACGCAATCAAGTGGATACCGTTCTGTGTCTTACTTGCGAAGTCTTATCCGTCTTAAAATCCGTCATTAACGCCTAACGATGAATAAGTTTAGAGAGTTTTATATCATTTTAATGATCAATCCCGCCATTTCTGATATATTGTACTTTTACATTTTTATATTAGCTTAACATTTAACATATTTTGAGGGCATTGTCAAAAACATCAACACAAAAACATAAAGCAAGGATGAACATCGAACAACATCATTAAGTAAATAAAAGTAATTGTTCGTAAAAACTGGTTCACGGAAATTTATCTCCTCCACGAATGTTACTGAGCAGCATACCAAAATCGGGTTGACTCTTTAAATCAGTATAGTTACAGTTGGTTACTTTTTAGTCCCATAAAATCAATACATTGCGATTTCATTACTGATTTGTTGTGCATTTGACCTGTTCATACAAATTAAATAAAATTTGGTCCATGATAAAAGTACTGATCAGTTGTTTGTATATAAGACGAAAAGACCGCTAACTCGAACTTCAAGCACAAAAATATCAAGAGAAAACAAGAAATATCTTTAAAAATGATGGTCGGCGAATTGTAATAAGGAAAGAAATTTATGAATTTTTCATCTAACATTCATCTTTCATCTAACATTTTTCAAATTGCAAAACTAAAAACCGCACTTTAACATTTTAAATGGTCCCCTTTTGATTATTCGCAACGGTTTCGTAGGGTTGCAATTTTGTTTCGTTTATCCTTAGACGAATAATTACAGCAGTACTTTGATGAAGATTTATGAAGCATTTCATGAGAAGTAGTCATTAAACGTATTCGCTATTCATGAATCTTTGGACAATGACGTCACACCTATAAAAAAGTGAAGGTCAATCAAAACATACAATTGTAATTACTTCAATATTTCTTTTTCATAAGCAAAGTTTGATCGTAGTCATATCACATAGATAAACTGTATGCAGTATACCTTCACTTCGGTGTAATGAGATTCAGTCAATATAGCATATATATAATAAAACAGATTTCAACTGAGTTCAATATTTGCATTACATACTAAAGAAAAATATTCATATATAATAAATCAGTTGAATAATTTATAACAAATATATCAAAGCAAACAAGTACTCATTTTAATATGCAATCTGAATAAGTCACAAAAGCAAGAAACCTTTTCATATACAGACGACAATTGTAACAAGGAAAATCTTTTAAAAAAGCACTTCTCTACATAAAAGACTCTTATCACACCCTTATTCATGTGATACGCAGACCGTATTCAGCTCTTTCTTTAATTTGATATAATATGTTGGCATTTGAACAGGTTTTTTATCATATTTATTAAACTTACTTATCATTTTGAGGTATATCAATATTCTTGCTAAATATACTGGGCCAAAGTTAGCTTTAAAACTGTGAACAGCGTCGTTTAGGATAAACGCTTTGTTTACATTTTACTCAGCGTAGCACAGAGTGAAAGAAATTGACACTCTCGTCCAATCAGGCAGAGTGTTGCATAAATCTTCCATTTTGATAAATTATCTATAATGCGTTATTGCAAACTGAAGTCACATGGCATAGGTAACGAAAACGAATTTAGACGGCGTTCGCCGAAAAAACTGTTCACAATAAGGTATTAAATAGAGAGTATTATGTGACGAAATGTTTGAAGAATTAACAGAGGAAGAGACAGATTTTTAGACATTGCAAGCGACAAGGCTATCCTGAGACAACTTTCTGCAGCAAAAGATACATTATTTCACAGTATTTTAACTCTTATCAAATCGAATAAGTACCCGTTGGCAAACATCGCTTTTTCATTTGGATAGAGACAGTTAGATAGCACAACTGTGGCACATCTCTATTAGTATTGCTGGTTCGTTATTTTCTTTCATTGGTGTCTGTATTTCATTTGTATTTTCATTTTTGAATGGCGTGGGCCATAGAGGTTTATTACGTCGTTTCTGTAGGAATAACGCATGTTATTTCGTGTTATAACATCTGCAGGATCCCGAGGGGCTGGTTTGTACCCGAGCCCTCGGGTACCAACGATTCCCGAGGGATTCTGAAGATGTTATAACACGAAAAGAACATACGCTAACGCTATTCTAGCATAAAACGCATGAAAACCAGGTAAATGAATATATTGTCCCTCAACGTCATTGAATTTCCATGAAATGCGCGGTAAAGTCAATGTTGTTTATTCACTTTGACGTCATTTCTTTTTGAATTATCCGTTTTGGGGCCGTAATACGTTTACGATTTGCCACGGAACGCGCATATATAAAAAGGTGTTATAACAGCACATTCATGAGCGCGACAATCTCTGTGTTAACTCACGTTTTCTCTCCTGTTAAAACACCCCGAAAAGTGGCAATAACAGCAGTTTTATGCTAGAATGTTTATGGAGAACAAAAAAAAATATTGTCTTTTCCCTGGCCAATTTTAACGTTCTCTGTGATTTATTTCTCTGAAAATTAATGAAAGTTACCACAGGAATATGAATGAAAATATTAACAAACAACTGATCAATACTTTTATCATGGACCAAATTTTATTTATTTTGTATGAACAGCTCAAATGCACAACAAATCAAGAATGAAATCGCAATGTACTGGTTTTGTGGGACTAAAATGTAACCAACTGTAACTATACTGATTTGAAGAGGCAACCCGCTTTTGGTATGCTGTTCAGTAGCATTCGTGGAGGAGATAAATATCCGTGAACTGGTTCTTGTTTTTACGAACTATTATTATTAAGCGGGCATAAAAATGTAAAAGTACAATATATAAGAAACGGCGGGATCATTATGATATAAACCTCTCCAAATCTATTCATTGTTAGGCTTTAATGACGGATAAGACTTCGCAAGTAAGACACAGAACGGTATCCACTTGATTGCGTTGCATAGCGACCCACTCGAAACGGCGTTGCATTAGGTTTTCGGCAGTTTTTTCACAAATAACCCTAAATAATTCTATGAAAATACACACGCTTTGTTTTAAGAGATAGCCCTTTACATAAAAAGTGTTTGAACAGTTACTTGTTCCAGATAAACGCTATATCTGAGGCGACATTGTCAAAAACTGTAAAAAATCTCATTCCCCCGTCGGACTGTACAGAAGTGTTTGAATAAACGATACAAATCTCAGCTAAATGGACATATGTGCTAAAACAGACACGTTTGTGCTCCAGGTGCACCTGTTGTTTTCATTTGATTTATTATTTAACAGGAAGAAATTCCTTTAAATTATACTTATAATACTGGAAAATTGTAGTATCGGCCATATTTCTCCATCTGATCGGCGTAAAAGTACGAACGTAAAAATCGTTTATCATTTCATGTGAATTTACTTTAGATAAGGTGATATTGACAAATGAAAAAAATACTCAAATCTATGGACCTCCTACTTGTTGTATTGCACAACTTATCTTTACACTCCTTTACAACAAGATTGTGTAACTCGGTTATGTTAAAATTTCCTCAGAATAAAAAGAACGGCACGGGGATATTTTAGGATTTTTAAAATAAATGCAAGGTAAACTTTATAACAATTTCATTACAAATATATCTGTTTATTAGGTAAATCCACTGTAAGCCTTAAGCACATGCTATATCGTAAACACACCTTGTTAGAGTCAGGTGTTGGAAAGAAAGCAGTTGGATGGACAAAGAACCTGACTACATTTTAAAATCAGTGTTTGTTTTGTTTGAATGCGTTGTAAGCTACACTTTTATGTTTTGCCATCTTATTAGAGAGGACAGTTCAAAATAATCATGACTTGCTGTTTGTATTGAGTCATTTGGTTTAAAAAAAGATTTCGGTCTCATCAAAACACTTTAAACAATAGGAAATAATCATGGTATGTCTTTGAGAATGGGCATTTATATATGACGTACAAAAGTAGCCTAAGTTTCAAAGATCAAATGATAAATTTCACAAACCGAATACACTTTTTTTCGTCAACAAATATATTAACTTATTTCTCATGTCCAGTATTTTCGCACGTAATTTTTCATCGACTTCAATGGCATGAATGTATTTCTTTCATGGAAAACTCTTTAATTATCTTAATATAATAATCATACATTACTCGTTTATAAAGGTAATGTGATTTTATATATTTGCAGGAGTTCAAAAGATTTGGTCTTTCGTAGAAATATGAGTTTCTTAAAATCATTCGACATTCTTGGCATTGGGAGCTTGTTGAGGAGTGTAAGAGATATCGGTAACACCCCACAACGCCTGGAACAAAGAATTAAAGTTTCTCTCGACAAGCTCGATAACCTAGTACAAACCTTCAAAAATGTTTTAAACATTGTTTTTGTGTTATTGTGTATAGCGCTGTTCGCTGTTTGCAGTGAACTAAAATCTAGTTCTCAATACGAACGTTTGAAACACTATTTTTTGACAAGTCTTATGGTGATATCCCTATGTATAGCTGCTGTTGTGATGATATGCGTGTTTTATGTATCTGTTTGGGAGTTAATACGTTCGTGTATAACAGTTATTGACTGTGTAATATATCCCACTGCGAAGTTTGTAGTTTTAATCGTATACTATCTTCTTTACGCTGTTGCTTTGGTAGTTTATTACTTCATTCGTTGGTCCAGGCTAATCATATACATCACAGTGGATGGGCCTATACGGTGGGTTTGGCGGGCATACAAACATGCCTCTGAGATGAAATCAAAGGTGGTTTTACTCATGATCGTGACTTTGCCTTTGACAATGTTTATACTTGGTCGTTACGTACGTAATTCACTCCTGAAAACAAGTGGATCAAATAAGCAAGCAGCCCTTCTAACGAGTGTATTGGCGTCGTACTTCTACTTTTATGCAATCTCAGTTTATTTATACAAACATTATCAAGGGCCGAATCCAAGTGAAGTTACAGGAAGTAAACGGAAGAAATAAATGAAGGACACGTCTGACCAATAGATATGAATAAAAGAGAGCATATGGCCGCTACGACTTATTTGGGTGATATATGTGTGCCTTATTAACCCTTAGCCTGCTATATTTCTAAAATTGACTGGTCCGTCTTCCAATTTGGGCAGTACCATTTATCATTTGAATGGGTGTTTACTAAAAATTTACTGACTGAATAGCGAACAGTGCAGACCATGATCAGACTGCACGGATGTGCAGGCTGATCTTGGTCTGCACTGGTCGCAAAGGCAGAATCACTTGCCGCCAGCAAGCTAATGGTTAATATAAGTGTTCTTTTACGGCATAGCCGAGCCTTTCAGAGTGGAAGAGATGCAAACTTTAATTAAAGTAAAACAACTGTAAACATTAGCTATTGAATTAAAAGCCCTGTTTAAAGAAGATGGATACGGGCGCAATTCAGAGGAAGAGAGAAGGAAAAGCTAAAGTTCCAGTCACACTTTCAGAAATTAAGTGCTAGTTACTACTACGTTTAAAGAACGCAGTAACACAACAATAGAAAAAAGTATTATATATATGTAACGATGATTTCTCATGACATCTTTGTTTTGAACTGTAGCATGTACCTACTACAATTAAGTAAATGAAAACATACTCAAAAATTACGAAAACGTATTAGAAGCGTATTAAATACGTACACGAACGGCTTGATGCCACTTCGTATTAGTACACATTACTACCAGTAGTTACGTTTTACTACATTTTTATTTGCTTTTTTATTCTAGTAAAATATACTGAATCGTAGTAAAATGTAAAGGATCGTGACATACACCCAGGAAAACATACCCATCCGCAGTAATATTGAGTCACTTTGTTAACCGGCAACTTGTAAACTTTTGTTATCCTGTGCAATTTGTTACTTTATGCGAAATGTAAAGCGTTTCCTGACTAAACTGAATAGTAATTACCCCTGCCAAATTCCATCATTTTTCCCAGTTTTCAAAATTATTTGTATACTTTTTTTTGTGTTGTTGTTTTTTCTTTTATTTGTCAAAAGTAGGTTACAGCATATAGCATATAGTAATAAAAATATTCTATAAGTAGGTGATTACATACAGATTTATTTTTTAAAAAAGTTTGTATTATCTAAAACTTGTA
Organism: Mercenaria mercenaria; assembly: GCF_021730395.1. Lineage (NCBI taxonomy): Eukaryota > Metazoa > Mollusca > Bivalvia > Venerida > Veneridae > Mercenaria > Mercenaria mercenaria. Next base: position 71,834,868 of record NC_069366.1, read on the forward strand.
TAAAGCCCTGACCCTTGCCATGTTAGAATTCTTTAAAGAAATTGTCTGTCCTCCAATTCGAACAGTACTATGGAGATATTAAAAGATGTTTACCGAAACATACTGACCAAGTTTCAATAGCATTTCTATCTGTGTTTTTTTCAATAACTGAAAGCTTGGAAATATGTTTCTAGTTCGACATTGATATATAATAAATTTCGCATTTAGTAACATGTTCATTAATGCAACGCTAAATTTTTCGTTACCTAGAATAATATCTGTCTTTGACCATTCAGTGGAAATATTCGGACAAGCTTCGTTTATCCATCTTTGGACCTCAGTTCAGTATAAGTTACTATAACGGCAATCATAAAATAAATGTTTCTGTATAACAGAATGAACATAACTAATCATTTCTTAAACACATTTTTTGGAGAGAGTAATTTGTTGCAATGATTCTATGATTCAGTCTGAATTGAAACCATTGCGACTTTGTATCTTTAATTACAATACAAGGGAATTTATATATATATTTCCAGTTAAAAAGCGCATTTAAATTTAATTTATCAGTCCATTTTCTCCTTGATGAGAGGCTTATTTTTGGCCTGGCAAGTATGGAAACATAGATTTTTCTACATCCTTTTATTTAACTATTAATTATTTTTACTGCAAATGGTGGTAAAGGTGAGGTTTCCCTTCTTGCATAATGTTGAAATCTAACCTTGTCAACGAAATCTCTTATTGATGCGATAATACTTTGGTATTGTAAAAAAATTGTTCTGACTTCATATTTATCAATAAAACCATTATACAACAGAAAATTTCCATTTCTATCTAGAAAATCGTTGACTAATAAAACTCCTTTCCTTAAAAACATGGGATAGTGAAAACTAACACCACCAATTTTAAAATATCTGCTGTGCCATACTGGCAGTGCATAAAAATCACTCCAGCTCTTTGGGTATTGATCATTTATTCGTATGATTCCTTTAAAGACATCATTCCAAAAGTAATTTCCAACAGTGTTCAGTTTATTATTCATAAAATTCATTCCATATTTACTATAGGTTTGAAGAAAAGGGTAGATATCTGTAATAAGTTCAAAATATGTAGTATTATATCTCATATATCTGCGAAGCCAAGTCAATTTTAAAGCGGTAATGAAAGTATCTAACTATATCATTTTTATACCTCCATTTTCGTAAGACTGGATAATAGTACTTCTTTTTACGTTATCCTGGCCATTCCATAAAAATGTATAAAAAGAATTTTGCAAAGTTTTTATGATATCATTATTTCGATTTGGCAATCTCATCAGAAGGTGATTGATTTGTGATGAAGCTAGTGTTTTTATGACTATATTTCTACCTATTGGACTGATAACCCTTTTATTCCAGTGAGCGAAAAGCCTTTTAATTTCTTCAATTTTTAGTATATAGTTAGTATTTGCCATATTTTTAGGTCATTTGTGAAAGTTACTCCAAGTAATTTAAAACTGTGGGACTTCCACTGAAATCCTAGTTCTGGACAAGGTAAAAACCTACTATTTTTTAAAGATCCAATCAGAACAGCTTTCGTTTTATCTATGTTTATTTGTAATCCTGATATATAAGAAGTCTAATGTTTGTATTGTGTTTTTTAAGGACTTTTCAGTTCCGTCTAATAATACAGTTGTGTCATCCGCATACTGTGACAGGAGAAATTCTATATTATTTATTTTTATCCCTTTAATATTTTTGTTTCGTTTCAATATTGTCGCTAATACTTCCGCACACAGAATAAAGATATAAGTGGACAGGGGGTCCCCCTGACGGCAACTTTGTTGGACCCTAAACCAGTCTGACAGGTGACCATTTATATTAACACAAGATTGTACATCATTATGAAACAATTTAACCCAGTTTATAAAAAAGAGAAAAGTGGAAACTTCACAGGTCGCTCAACACGACAAAAACGAAACTGTTGCAGGCTCGGTTTGATTGAGCCTGTTCATGGACGGTAGTGGAAATGCAGGCTACCGTCCACGCCATCTAGCCGCGGGTTGAGCAGAACTCAACATTTAAACATGCTAAAAGTACAAAAAAGCAATTAAGAGACATCCGCAGATGTATTTAAACGGCGGTGAGCATGGAACCTTCAATGATACACGTGTTGAGGCGTGTAATACCATGAAGAGCGGCGTTTGGTCCCCAGATAAAGTAAAATGTTTGCCCCAAACGAGAAAACAATGGGCAGAACTAAACAAACTGACATTTAAGAAGGGGATCTGAGGTTATGGAGCCTGCGTATCACAGGAACTGTCAAAAGACAAAATTAAAAAGCAGGCACCATATCCAAGGGGTGATTATACAATACCCAAGGCTATGAAAGCGGCTATAAAGTTTTCACAAAAATTTCAATACTGTAATACCTTGTACATAAAAGACCATGAAAGGGAATCAAAAGCTGTTGCAAAATCCACTAACAATAACATTCCTGGTATTTGTTGTTCTTCTGTGTGGAACATAACATCATACACTAGTCTTATATTATCTGCAATAGATCTTCCAGAAAGAAAACCAGCTTGGTCAGGACTAATCAGATTTTGGTAAGACATTTTTTAATCTTTGACCAATGCTAGCAGAAGCGATTTTGTACGAAACATTCAAAAGAGAAATGGGACGCCAATTTTTAATGTAACGTTTATCCTGATCTCCCTTTGGGATACAGGTTAAGAGAAACCGATAGATCCCCAGAATCAAAGGCATAGTTAATTGATCTTACTAAGAAATGGCCAATATCCGACAAGAAAATTTTTTAAAAAGCAGTGGTAAACCCACTACTGCCGGGCGCTGTGTCATTTGACATTTTTTAGACTGTTCAGCATCTCACTGTATGTAAGATGTCCTTCTAAACCTTTTTTTCTCATTTTCACTTAATTTTGGGATACTACCATTTTGTACTTATGGTCTAATTCTACTGTTTCAGTCTGTCTTACTGAATATAAGTTTTTATAATGGTTAAGAAACTCATTCATAATTTCCTCTTGCTTTTGCGGGAGGGCTCCTGATGTCGTGTACAAAGAGTTCATTAACTTATAAACAAAATTCCTTTTTTCTAGACCGCAAAAGCATTCTGTGGGTTTTTCTTAGCTTCCTAGCTCTAGACCTTATATAGGCACCCTGCAATATTTTTGATCTCAGATCTACCAATTCTGTTTTTAACTCTGTAATCAATCAAAGTTAATATTTTTTGTTTTTCAAGGGTACTAACCTCATTTATAAGTTTCTCTTGTTAATTGTCTTCTTGTTTTTTCTTAAAGGAGGAGAAAGCTATACTTTTTCCCCTAATCTACATTAAAAGAACCCCCAAAAAAGTTTATCATTTACGGTCAATATTAATTTTTCCTTACTTATATTTTCTACTGGTTCTTGTGAAGATTTTTCTTCTGAAGCGTATTTGTAAGTTTGTTCAACAAATTGAATATCCCTTAACAAAGAGTTGTTGAATTTCCAGTATGAGGTACCTTTCTTAAACTTTCAAAACTTAATAAAATCATTGAATGGTCTGTTCTATAGCCTGGTAAAACTGACGCATTACTCAAGTCTGTGTATAAATTACTGGAAATTAGAAAACAATCTAGTCTTGCTTTTTAACAGGATTTCTCTTAAACAATGTATACTGTTTTTCTTCAATGTTTTGTTCTCTCCATGCATCAATTAAGTTGCATTCGATCATCATTTGAAGCACTGTTTCTATTGCTATAGGATTATTTACATTTATATAGTTAAAACAATTAATGTCTGGGTTTAACACTATATTATAATCACCTACAATTAAACAATGATTTTCAGTTTCTACCACTTTTATTTCAATATATTTATAAAAATCAAGGTCATCTTTATTTGGGCCATATATACAAAACATCGAAAGATTAACATCTGCAATACAAGCATGAAGAATAAGAAGGGTGCCATTCTGGTCAGTTTCCATACTAGAGAATTTATAGCTAAAGTTGTTATTTATAAATATTGCTAACCCCCTAGACTGACTATTTAAGTTGCTAAACTAACATTCATAGCCCCATTGTGCGCGAATATACTTAATTTTTCTATCTGTAAAATGTGTATCTTGTAGAAAATAAATATTATATTTTTTCTCTTTCAGGTAATTAATAAGGGGCCTCCGTGGCCGAGTGGTTAAGGTCTCTGACTTCAAATTACTTGCCCCTCATCGATGTGGGTTCGAGCCTCACTCGGGGCGTTGAATTCTTCATGTGAGGAAGCCATCCAGCTGGCTTACGGAAGGTCGGTGGTTCTACCCAGTGCCCGCTCGTGATGAAATAATGCACGGAGGGGCACCTGGGGTCTTCCTCCACCATTAAAGCTGGAAAGGCGCCATATGATCTATCATGTGTCGGTGCGACGTAAAATCCAACAAAAAAAAATGTTATTAATAACATCTTTCCGTTTTCCCCTGTCACCTAGTCCTTGTACATTCACTGAGACGAAAGTTATATTTTCAACCATAGAAAAAAAAACTAAACAAATCATGGATGGAAAGAATAATAAAAAAATACTCTGCTTCTTATGTAACAGCAAAAAACCACAGTGCTGCACCTGAATAATAGTAAAAAATAAATAGTAATAATTGATTTTGACTTTTTACCTTAACAAATAAAAGCCAAAAAGTTGACAAAATACCTAAATAACTAAGGTACATGTAGGTGTAAATGCACTATGTTGGTTTTCACATGGCGCGGCTCAAATTATGTTGTGTAAAGAGTATCTTAAATTACATATATAACGTGATAGTTTTCATGTTTTAACAATGGAAATTTCTTAAAACAAGATCAGCAAAGATCCTTGAATAAGGATAATTATGAATTGTTCTTCGAAAGTGCTGGCCCCATGTTCACAAAATATTTTCAGTCTCAGCTGAGCTTGATAATGAAACTTTTTTGTCATTTGTATCTAAATAGCATGTTTAAAACTAAATTTTAAATTAATAACTATTTAAATGACTTTTCAGTATTGATGCGAAGTTTTAGTAAAATTGACATTAAGATTTCAAACTCAAACTCAGCTGAGACCGAAAAATGTTTTGTGAACACGGGGCCTGGAAATCGTTCACATGTTAATCCCATGCATCCGGAACAGACAGGGACCGCCTACTCAGTCGCTCGTGCGGCGGACCTCGTTAAAGCAGACCTTGTTGAAAATGTATGTGTTCTGGTTTATAATCAAATTATCATGTCCACAAAAGAGACTATTAAAGGTAAATGGGCATGATAGGTTTTGTGCTGTTGTGCAGTTTTGGACACTCATGACAGGAGGTAAGAGTTGGTTGGAAGTTTCTATGCTGCCACATGTACAGTTGATCAGGCATAGATTTGCTATAATGGTCGCAAAAGGATATTGTGGGCTCGAACACTTATCTCACCATGGACAATAGCAAAACTATAATATCACTTGATCGGTAGCTGCCATAATTATGGCCTACCACCCAGTATTCCTATCTGGAAGCTTTTCAATAGGAAGACAAATGGTCGATCGGCCGACAGCTGTTAGTTTTTATTCGGACGACAAACTTTGTCAATGCTATATAAAGAGCTGTGTTCCATTTTCTGCGAAGGAGCTGTAAATGACTATTTTAGATGTGTTTATTCAAATCGTGCCACGCTTCGACCCCGTGAAGTATATGCACATGTACAATGTTTTCGTATTCTACAGATTTAAACGGTGTGATATGTTAAAAACGTATTTTTCATATGTATAAACAGGAATGCGATTCCACATTCCTGTGTATTTATCAATTCTCTGCTACCATCACTTTGGTCAGTTACATATTCTGATTTTCCTCTGTAAGTAAATAAAGTATGTGAACATATCCTTTGGAAGTATACAACGTAACCGAGTAAATCAAAATTTCGCACATACCTCATCTTAGTGAAGTTTTCAAAGAAGTTTCTTAGAACTCCTGCAAATACACAACATGTAGTTGTAAAAAAATCACGCACCGGACATGCGCGTCTCCTCTTTGGAGTAAATCTTCCTTTGACGTTTCGCTGAATATCAGCCATGGGTAGCGCAGTGATACAAGAAAATAAAAGAATGCGCATCTCTTGAAGGTCACGGAACCTTCCTATGAATTTTCGCTTGATTCCAGCCACTGTTGTTGAGAAATATTCTAGACAAGAATGGTGCTAAAGTTGATTATTATTGAATACCGGGTAATCAAAATACAATAACATGGTAAAAAATCACCTGACTGGAATATGGACAAAATATGCGCATCTCTGATTGGTAGTGCAGCTCCATTTGAAGTTATGCAAAATTCAAGCAAGACTTAGTGGTTGCTGTGGAACACTATGGGCGGTGAAACGGCGACTATTATGCTTCCACACTCGGGGAGCATAATTGAGCAAATAGTCAGAAATTCGATTATCGTAAGTCAAAATTCGAGATAGTACGTAAACATCAACAGTTTTAAATTTTAAAGATAATAAATCTTATGTCTCTCGAAATTTTGAGTAAGCAAGGCGAAAACATTTCTAGTTAATAATTCAAAACGCATAGTACGAAATATAGAGTAAGCCGAGGGATCGAAAGAAAAATCTCAACATTCGTGTCACTGTGTTTTAATAACAACACGCAGCTCTTGCTTGATTATAATTTTCAAAAGCTGAAAAAAGAACGCCAAACGTTTGAACAGTAACTACAGATGTAATTCTGAATTATCCCCCTTCGTCTATCATGCGGTCTGAAGTCAAAAGCTGTTATTACAGTAGTCTATTTTCTGTCAAACTGACGAGTAATGAGTAGAACAAAGAATTCCGTTGAAATCAAAACAAAAGTGGATTGATTTCAAATATTAATATCTTTAAAGGCAAATATTAGTTTTAATAAATGAAAAGCAGTTTGATACAGTATTTGAACACATATGTACCGCTTGATCGAAACGCACTGAAAAGAAAACATCTTAAAGTGTTAGAAACAACACTGTTTACTTGAGGTATCAAAAGTTTATTGGCAGAAATTAAAGTGCCGTCCTTGCAGGCTGCAGTCTGCTGTTAAAATTGTTACAGGGACTTTTAAAAACAACGCTGTTTTCTCGTTTATGGCAGGCTCATTTCTTCAACTGGCTTTTCATGGAATCACACACTAACTGTATCATTGAAGGCTCTATGTGCACCGCCGTACGAACACTTCTGCATATGTTTCTAAATTGTTTTTGGTACTTTTAAATGGTGAGTTCTGCCCAACCCGGGGCTAGAGGACGTGGACGTTCGCATGCATGTCCAGTACCGTCCATGAACAGACTCAGTCAAACCGAACCTGCAACATTTTACTTTTGTCGTGTTGAGCTACCTTTGGAGTTTCCACTTTTCTACCTTTTTCCCATCAAAATAGAATAAAACAATTGATATAAATAACTATAAAATTGGAAATAAATAATTGATTGAACTTTTTATGAAAATGGATACGGTCATAACTGAAACGGGGTAATAAGATCAGAAAAAGGTACTAATGACAGACCAAAAAGTGATCAAAGAATACAAACACCTTTTTATGGTGGCATATATCTGCAACAAGATAGTTAGGTAGCTATCACGATAATATTGTAAACTTTTCGGGGAAATGTGTATAGTTTTTCTGAAAAAAAAAATCAAAAATAAGTTTAGCGCAAAATTTCGTGTTAATGCTTGACACGAGGTCCTTGGTAGCTGTATCATGATAATTTTCTCAACTTTCCAACGCAGTTGTGCATTTTTCTGGAAACATTATCAATAGATTATTTTTTCTAGATATACATTTTATTTGCAAGTAACGTTCGAAATATCAAGATAATTTCTGAAAATATCGAGATAGCTATCTAGCAAATACATGTATCGAAATAATAGTGTAAATTATCACAATTATATGTCCAAGAAACTTTTAACTATTGAGATACTCTTTTGCAGAAAACTTCGTATTATCGAGATATTCTTTTCACTACTAACCTATTTCGTGGCAGAAATAAGCCACCATACCTTTTCATTTTATTTAACTCTTTGATCATTTACCTTCTCTTTAAAGTGAGAAAAGCGTTGTCTGAATTGAGTTTGACACGCACGAGAAACTTGCATAATCTAATTCATTTAATACTTGCGAACAGTCTTGATAGCAACCAAGATGAGACTACAAAAGATGTATTTTTATTTAGCAGAATTCTAATTAGTGTGTAGAGTTAGATACGCTATCTAGAATCGTAAGAATTACTCTCTTTTTTCTATAGTACGGTATAGTATGCCTGAAGACGTTCTCAATAATCAGTAGAACTATGCTGCTAGAAACGGGCGATATTACTATTTTAGAATTGGCCTAACTTAAAGGGGCATATCATATCTTTCGAAATTCGTTTTTAGGGAGTTCATTTGTCAGTTGTTGTTAATAAAAATGTAAATAAAACAAAATTCAGTGGGTTATATGCAATATTTATCTATATACACACTCAGTGTAAATATCAACAGCATTACATGCATTTTTTTCATCACGAGCGGGCATCTGAGTTGAACCACCGACCTTTCTCAGTAGGCCAGCTGGATGGTTTCCTCGCCTGAAGAATATAACGCCCCGAGTGAGGCTTGAACAGACATCGATGAGGGCAAGTGATTTTAAGACAGCGGCCTTAAACACCCGGCCACGGATGTCCCAATATGTAGCCTAGTACACCTACTAGCGTTTAAAAATTATTGTAGATCTGAACATTGTGGTGCTTTGCTTCTTGAATAAATATTACATATTTACATTGACATACGCTTAAACGTTTATTGGTGTATGTATATACTGAAAAGTGTCACACAACCGTTATGTGTAATAGAGAGAGGTGTGTGATCCCGTTACGGTTACCCAAATCGCCATCTTTCCGAATGGATACAGCCGATATGTGTCCAAATGTTGTACAACAACTGTTTGCCGGGAAATAGCTTTAAGCTAATGTTATTTGTTATAAGTAATATCCGACGGCAAATAAAGTTCCTTGTATCTTGTACCACTTAAGTCTGAAATATGACATTGCATGCTAAGGAATAACTTATTTACCAGCATAGCATTATAACAGCGAGTTCTATAGGATTAAACAGTGGTGTTGCTATATTTTCTGTTGTTTTTTTACTGATCATGGAGTCCGTTCAAAATCTATTTAATAGCATCCCTGTGTGTGTTGTGGGCATTGTACATTTCATTACCTATCATGAACAGACTCGATCAAACCGAGTTATTTTGCTTGGTTGCATTCTATGCTTCCACAGGATCTTACTATATATTTCATTAACTATCACAACAGCAATCTTTAAGTGTCATGTGGCGGTCGTGAAACGTCTCTACGTACTTTGATTCGGTGCTGATATATATTTTTGGTCCTTTGGGATCATGTAGTTCATTCAAAATCTTTGTTATACAATTCCGCTTAAGCCGGTGCTGGGGGTCGTGACAATTACCTTTAATGAACAAACCGAGTCTGCTGTTATATTACTTTGTTGCATTCTGTTTCCAAAGGATTTTCCTTTAGATTAATACTAATAATTTAAAAAGCTGCTCGTTCAAATAGTTTAGTAAAGATGAAAAATTAAAAGAAAAGTTTTGCAGCTGACGGGGGTGATTCTGCAAATTTCATGTCATCCCTATAACATATTCTCCATATTGGACTCTTGCAATCCATGACCTAAATGCTGCAGAGAAGTCACCCATTTATATCCTGTTGTGACACGAAAAATTGCTCCAATGTCAAATTAACAATAAACAGTGGATCAAAAAAGGTCAGCTCACTCCAACAATTTCTAAGCATGCCTTGTCCGCCAAAACATTTCTGCCTTTCTTACGGTCCTGTTGTTCAAATTCTACTGCAAATGGTAAAAAAGTTACATGGGACATTTAAAAAGAACGTTGTTACGTAAAAAGGTTCGAACGCTTTACCAAAACATGTGACTATAGTGTCTAATTTACGAGAAGCTACCTTTTACGTGACAACATTGTGATTCATAAAGTTGAAGTAGTCCAAAATGTTTTAAACAACGAAGTAATTATGACTTCTTTATTTTCCCAAGACAGAAACAGACGTTGTAATAACAACAAAAACGCCATTGGTGACGCCTTTTTCCAGTGTCTCGGGAATATATTTGATTACATTTGTGCTAGGATATCAAGACTACAAAAGTGTTTAGAAGTCAGGGAGATAACTTCCAAGCGATAAAATAAAAAAGTAATCCGCTTACACGGAACGAAAGACTTTTTCCAAACTTCACGATTTCCCCCATCATATTACGCATTAAAAGGCAGCTGGTCTATTGAATGAAAAATAGAACTTTTTTTTCAATATTTGCATGTTTATGAAAGTATTAAAACGCACCTGTAGATGTCTGAATTGTCTGAATATAATGCTTCTGTCGCAAATTAACAAAATTAACAAACCACTGTTCTCTTGTATTTTGTATTTTCAACGTCATAAAGAAGATAATTGAGCATTTCTAAACTTTCGTACTAATGACTAAATGCGCAAAAATTCGCTGCTGCTAGGGATGTCTTGGGTGCTGCAGTTGGTAGCAGTTTATACTACTGAATTTTCTTACAGATTTGAATATACAAATCTACCATATTTCCCAATTACGACTTTTCTATTTAAATAGGAATTAAACAACTTATATCATTAACAATAAAATTGGAAATTAATAATTGACTGACCTTTTCTATGAAAATGGATACGATCATAACCGATACGGTGTAAAAGGATCAGAAAAAAGGGAACTAATAGCAAGTTAAAAAGTGATCAAAGAAAACAAATTCCTATTCACTTTATGTAGCTCTTTGATCATTTAACTTCACCTTAAAGGGAGAAAAGCTTGGTCTGAATTAAGTTTGACACGCACCAGATACTTGCATTAATCTAATTAATCTATTACCTGCAAATGAACTGGTCTTGATAGCAACGTTTTACTGATGATCAAGATGAGACTACAAAAGATGTCCTTTTATTCAGCAGAATTCTAATTAGTGAATAGAGCGAGATAAGCTATCTGAAATCATAAGAATTATTTCTTTTCTTCTATACTATTGTATATTATGCCCTTAAACGATTTTAATTAGTAAAACTGTGCTGCAAGAAAAGGTCGATATTACTTAGGGTTTTTTAGACTCGGCAGTTTCATATTGGCTGATCTGAAAGGGGCATGTCAGAGCTTTCGAAATTCAATTTTAATACTTCTATTTATCTGTTGTTATTAATAAAAGAGTGAATAAAACGCCATTAGTGAGTTATATGCAATAATTATATACACATGTGGTATGTAAACTGTACATTGAAATTTATCACAATTAACTTTGATAACTGTATTTTACGTATACCTGAACTTAAATAGAACTAATGCACCACAGTCATGTCGATATGAGTTTCTGACTTTGGTCTGAAGGTATTCAAGTGATTAGTTTGTTGTTGGTAAGTATGAAAATATAATATTTTTATCTTCAGAAAATATGCAGCTGAATAAACAAAACAACATATCAATGTCAATGTATTCTTGAACTGTATAAATCTAGACTGCGAAAGGCGTGATGGGGTGGTGCGCTTCTGAAATAAATATTGCATATGTTTTTTCGTCATATCCTTTCCGCAGCCTTAACGTACTAAAACGTATTAGCGTCTCATGGCCTTTTCACGCTTCCGTAGAAACAACATTTATTACACGAAATTTATTTTGAAAATATTTCTGAATTGTCTAGGTCTGCTGTTCTCAAAAACGGTTATATTCTACATCTGAGGCATATGCTGACACTCTCAGACAACATAAAAAAAGACACTTTGAGCGATTTGATGAAGTTCCAAAATTATCAGTGTACCCTTGGGCCGTTACGGACGCCTGTGGGATTTGTGTTTATTTTCAATTCGTATCAAAGTGCCGAAAATTGACTGCTCAATAGCAAAAAAAAAAGAAGAAAAAAAGTCCATGCGCATACATTTAGACGGGGTGACACCTGCACGTGACCCCTGGCTATCTACGAATCAAAATACGGCTTTCGTTTTCAAGTTTAGCATTTCTACTTTCATTTTCTTTACTTCCGGAAATAGCTGAAGGTCGAATGACGTCATTTTCTGTGTTGTCAAAAACATACATATGCCTGGCCGTCCTAAGGATATGTTGAAAAGTGTCCCACCACTGGTATTGGTCACAATATATTAATTCAGTTCTTTCTTTATCTCATATAAACAGATAAAACAACACGCTCAGAAATTTGCTGATTAGCAGTTACGCGTATGTAGACATTTTCTCCATGAATAAAACTAAAACCTGGAAGTTCACAATGGAAGTGACCTAGATCTTTTCTCAATACAATACAACATCCTTTAAATACCATATTTCATTAACCGCACGGAGCTACATTTTGGACTACTGAGTAGTCATTTCCTCTCATTGCCATTCTAGCTCTACATTTCAAGGGTCATTATATTCCCCCTCATAGTTTCAAATTTTTCAACAGGACAGGAAGTGTGACTGTCAGACAGAATGATTTGATGTAAACAGTCTTATTGGTGACTTTAACGAGAGAGCTGTATATGGTCATGTTACACGAAACACCGACCCCCCCCCCCCCCCCCCCCCCCCCACACACACCCCCCCCCCACCCCCACCCCCACACCGTCTAGTTTCCCAAATGGTATACATTCGATATTCATCCAATTTTTTTGTACCACAAAATTCTAAAATATGACATTGCTTGCTGAGGAATAATTCATTCAGCAGTGTGAATCTACAAAGGCGAGTTCTGTAAGATTAATAAGTGTGGTTTATAAAGCTACGTGTACACATATTTTAGTCAAAAATGAAAATTAATTTTCATCTTTAAAATTTGTGTGGCTTTATAAACTGAATTACATGTCAATTTTCAAAAAAACTCTTTTAGAGTATAAATCACGGTACAACGCTTATATCTCTAAAATAAAAAACAAACCCATGAGTACATTAATATACGTGTATCTCTAATGTGTTTGTCTTTCCTTTGTTATAAGCATTTAAGAATAATGGAGATATTGAATGATAATAACACAATCTATGAGTATTTTTAAAGGACCGGTATTGGGTCCAGTAGGCCGGACCACCCACCAGTAGGCCGTAACACCCTCCAGTTGGCCGGACAACCCAATTATATAGCTGATATTGATCCATCCTGAAAAAAAACTCATTCAGCAGCGAAACTACAAAGCAAATGAAAACTTTTATCAAACTAATCCTGATTGTCTACATTTGATACATGTGAAAAAGCCTTAGTCTACAATTATAACACTCAAGAGTCCACATTTGCTGCCTCTCTTACATGAAGCGAAGCCTGATTAGAATGTTATTATTTTATCAAATATTGGTCAATTTCTAACTTTGGTCTTCTGAGATTAAAATCTAGTTCATTAGCATAGATTATAAAAACATGTTGACACTAAAAGTTTTAAACATTTTTGAGCAGTGACACCCATTTGTACTATGGTCTTCTGAGATCGAAATCTAGGTAACTAACAGAAATCATACGAAATATTGTGAATACTAAACGTTTCACACAACTATGAGATGTGGTACTAGGTTAAAATTCTTTGGCCATACTGGCCCTCCTGTAGATAATTTAAACTTTTATCAATACTGCTGATGTATCATAAACATTATCACAACATATAACCTAGATGTTTGTATACTAATTATAATTTGGATGTTAATTTATTCGTTTGCTCAATAATATGCCTTGTGGGTACAGGTTCAAAAAGTGTGTCCTTGTTTGTAATAAAGTCTTCATAGAAACAGAAAGACTGATCCGTCTGGTATATTCCTAAAGCTGTCATTATACAAAAACTCGCCGTAAATCCCCATGTATCTACTTCTGTACCATTCACATGGTCAATAAAATGGTGAACATGGTAAGTGGCGAATATAGATGATCGGAATATAGAAATCCTTCTCCTTTCTGTTGACAGGAACCTTCTCAATGGCAACTCAAACACCAGTGAAACTTCATTCTCATTAATGACCGGCTTAAAATCGCTTGAAACAATTCCAATTACTGGATAAACTATAGAGTTCGGTTTTACAATGCCTGGAGAAAACACACCAATAATTTCAACGTCTTTAGGATTTAGTCCAATCTCTTCTTCTGCTTCTCTAAGAGCAGTAGCTATCTCGTCTTTATCAGTCTCATCACACATACCTCCTGGAAAAGCGACATATCCTGCATGGTGTGTAAGATTCTCAGAACGTAAAGTAAGAATCAAATGATACTCTCCATTTTTGAAACACAACGGTATTAAAACACTTGCTTTGCGAAACATACCCTCTGGATAATGCAGTTTGTATTTCTCTGGATTGAACCTTATATCAAATCGTTTGAATATTGTATTAATATCCTCCACACTTCTCTCTTGTATCGGCTCCATCGCTATCTTTATGATATTTTTAAGTGTTAAGGTATTGTATCTCCTAATACTAATAAAACTCCCTGGTTTATAACATAATTATCTGCCATACTTCGTTTAACCAAATTAGATCGTTAGGCTCTTCAAATTCTGTGGTATGGTGATTTGTCTTCATTCAAAAAGTCCTATCACTACCTGATAATACAAGTCCACCATTTTGTATGTAAACTCTACATACGGATTGCTGATATATAACGTGTGTTCAACATACATGAAATTCGATCACTTTAAGAAATATACATTATTCTATATCACCCAATTGATAATAGTAACTTCGACTTTAATATTCCACAAAGGTCGATGTTTACTTGACATTAGTATTTAAACAAATCATAACACAAATATAGAGATAGCACAGCTAAAGATAGCATGTACACATATTACACTTTAAACAAAGTCATTTATATTTAGTAGGCCTATGTTTATATACACTCGATACGAGGGTGATTCGACAAATACTACCGGTCTTCTATAGAAAATATCGATTTAATTAATCCAGTTCAATTTTAGTCAATTGTAAAAATCATGTACTTTTTGTCCTTTTTGCAATTTCCGGTCTTGCCTGAGATTTTACTCAGCCAGCTTATAGGCTATTAGTCCAAATAATTGTACTCAAGAGTTGAATATCGTTATATTTTTTTGACTGGTAGATATCGCCCTCTGGGTTCGGTCTACCCGAGGTCTCATTATTTAGACTAAAGGCTATATACCAATTAAAGGAATTGTTATTTGTTTCATTTAAAATTCAGCTACTTCAGATTAATTTTGATAGTTTCTAAATTTTCACTCCGTCGTAGACCTATTTTCCACAAGATATCCCTACATTTGTTTCAAGAAAACGAAAAGGAAAAGGGGTGTTGAATAGTATGCAGTGAAATGCAAGAACTCAAGTCAGGTACCCTCATATTGCCGCATTTCAGAAAGCGGTCCGCAGAATAAACACTCTACTTTCGTTTTCAAGTAAAGAACTCGAAAACATGCGAATATTAGCATGAAAAGTGTCTTATTTTATGTAAAACACATTCCACGAGTGAAATAATGCTCATTTGGCCCCCGGTTTATGCGCAAATGAGCGAAAATGGAAAAATTACGATCTGTTTATAAGAGACTTCTCTCGACTTCACCACGGAAGGACATTTTTGACAGAATTACTGCTATATAACCTCAGATAGTGTTAAGATTATTATTTTTGTGGGGGTGGGAGGGATCAGTTTGTTTTGTCGCAGTCTAAACGCTTGGACTTTTGGTGAAGTGTCAGTAAGGTTTTTTTTTATTTCAAACGGTCAGACAGAATATGATAGATGGTACCTACTGAAATGCATATAGTGTGAGCAATTATGGAAATATATTATCTTCTTCGACCACACTGCTAATGGCATCATCATTGGACGGATTGTCGATGACAATTCCGTTCAGTGGAACCACAATAATACATATACGAATCTCGGCTTAATCGATTTTTTGATAACCACCATATATTTCACACTCCGCCGAAAGAAAATAGTTCTCAAATGGCAGTGCATAGAACATTACCACGCTTCACTGCGCGCTTTAGTTGAATGCAGACGATTTGTGTAGTGTTACATGTTGAATATTCATGTGTTGCGCATGCGTAATGATGTTTATAATTCTGGCGCACTTCCCTCTTATGTAGAAGCTTTAGTCTGATAATACATGCGGTACAAGTAACATGTGTTGTGTTTTATATATTCATAAATTGGGTATCTGTCCATACCAAAACATGGTGTCAGAAATGGGATAAAAACATTTTCATTCATTCATAATTCATTATACACATTTAGTGGAAAAGATGGATTTAAAAGGTGTACCTTATCCAACCATGGACTGGAAATCGAGCAATTTACCAGACGCATGAAATAAGTTCGAGAAACATTGTAAATTAATGTTTGACGGTCCCCTCAAGGGAAGTACCGGGAAAGAACAATGTGCATACATTTTACTTTGGATTGGAGACAGAGGAAGAACAATACACTCCTCGTGGAATTTAACGGACGACAATTAAATAAAACATTAAAACAACTTAATTATAATATTATATTGTAATATCAAAATCAGCATTACGTTTATGCTAATCAGTGTTACTTATAATCAGTGACTTATAATCGAAATCAACCATCTACTACATCCAGAGACACAAGTTAAAGGTTTAAATAAGATTTAAAAAAAAAAAAAAAAACCGAACGGAATGTTACATGTTGAATATTAATGTGTTGCGCATGCGTAATGATGTTTATAATTCTGGCGCACTTCTCTCTTATATAGGTTATAACACACTAAATAGTTCTTGTTCTTTATTCTATATAAAATTGACCTATTTCCAATGACCGCAGCACACATCAGGGCCCATTTTAAATGTCTGTAACTTACATTGTCTTGAAGAAAATTTTCAGTGCTAACTAAAAATCAAAAGAAAAGTGGGGGTCATGTTTGATGCAAGAAAATTAATTTCAGTCCAACACACAAACTGCAAAATCAGCTAAAAAATGAGACCCCAAATTATACTGGTGGTGTATGATCTAAGTTTCTATGAAAAATTTTGTCATGTTGTTATTTCATTATGAAAATGCTACCTACATGTCAAGCATAGATCTGTCATGTGATTTTAGCAAAAAAAAATGCAATGAAAATAAGGAAAATAGCTCTACAGAGCAAAAAAAAGCTGAGGACTATTTGTATCCGCCATTATGCGACTACCATTTTTTTCGCGCCATTTTTCTATTTAGTGTCTGTATGCCTAGAAACACAACCAAATTGGCACGGCGTTGGGGTAAATAAGAGTCAATACATTTCCAGACAATCCGTCCTCCAGTATTTACATTGCTATGGATGGTTATTGTCTTAAATACTATTTTAACCCTCTTGAAATCTTTGAACACACTAAAAACTGTTCTTAACCTAACAGTAGAACTACCATGGATAAGACACATTTCCGAAAATATCTGTCTTAGAGATACCAGCAGAGAAGCCATTATTTCTATTCAGGTACAGCATCTGCCTTATTCTCCTGGCCTAAGTCTCTGAGACTTTTTCGTCTACCCTTTAGTAAAAAAAGCCCGCTGAAAAACGCTATGCCACTAGCTGTGCCCTTGGTTCTGCAGTTTTTCAATGTCTCATTAGTATACCTTGTGGAGACTAGTTTTCAAAAGTCCAAATAAATATAACTTTTGACTGTCCTGTTAGAGGGATTACAAATCAGAAAATAGGCCGTCCCGATCAGCCGAACGAGTAAGGCTATCTAAAGAAGACTCCAAAAAAGGAGAATACTTTGAAAGGTGAAAATTGATAATTTAGACATACGAGGACCAGTGACAGAACTGACTGAACAGCCCTCGTAAGAATAGTTTGGTACGTGTATAAACCTATATGACAAATAGACAACTACTTGCTTGATAACCCGTCAATTGTCTTCGGTACTTTTATTATAACGAACTTTTTTTTAATCTTCGACTTTATGCAGTTAAATTGTCTTCAGTTATGGTAATTTGTAACACATTGACAATTTCTTAAATATCATATTTCATTGCAAAACTAGGTAATAACATTTTTCTAAATAATACTGAGAATTATAGACGTACGCTTACTACCGTCGCTTCGTAAAGCTCACAATATATTAATCCAGTTCGTTCTTTATTTTGTATCAACAATTTTAAAAATCTTGACCTCGTTTTCAGTATTTCAGAGCATTTCAATCATATGAAAACCATATATATAGCCAGTTAGTATATCATGTCCTCTTGTCATAAAAAGATATTATGTTACAAGAAAAAATAATCTATCTTGAAAAACAACACCCTTAGATTATGCTCCCATGAAATTTGCGGTTTAGCAGTTACGCGCATGTAGACATTTTCTCAATGGTTTAAACTGAATCCTGGAAATTCACAATGTTATTTCATCAACAACATGTAACTACATTTTGGACTACTGCACATGTAACTTCCTGTTTGGTGTAAACAGTCCTAGTAAGACTACAGTTTGTCCATTGGAAAATATTATCAAAGCTTCTCTTCGACGATGGAAGCTCAATGCTGATAAAACGGAGGTAATGCTATTCACATCAAAGTGTAATTCCAAGTACATTGATGACGTCTCTGTGAAGGTCGGTGACTCTGAGATAAAGTCCACAAAATGTGTTAGGAATCTTGGTTCAGTACTTGACAACAATGTGGATATGGAACAACAAGTCAACTCTATGTGCAGGGCTGGATATGCACAACTTCGCAGAATAGGTCACATCAGACGGTATCTTACTAGTGATGCCACAAAGACCCTTATCAACAGCCTGGTTACTTCACGGTTAGACTACTGTAATGCCTTGTTAAGTGATATTCCAAACAGCACATTTAACAAGTTGCAACATCTCCAGAACACGGCAGCGCGCGTCATCACTAAGACGCCCCGTCGCAATCATATAACACCGGTTCTGAAGGAGCTCCATTGGTTGCCAGTGAAATACAGGGTGCTGTACAAGGTTCTGATCCACACCTTTAAGGCTTTACACAATCAGTCCCCTGCCTATATTAGAGATATGATAGAAGTGTATAAACCGGTTAGAAACCTAAGATCGATCACAAGACACGCTGTCACTGGTTATGTCAAAAACTAAAACCATGACGTATGGCAATCGCAGCTTTTCGTGCACTGCTCCAAAGCTTTGGAACTCACTTCCCGTCAAGATCAGGGAAGCTGACACGCTAGCTGCTTTCAAAAGCCTGCTAAAAACCCACTTCTTTGTACAATATTTTGTTAACAGACCGATACATTGATGTTTCTTTTTTCTTCTTCATAAAACAGCGTAGAACAGTATTCTTTCCTGGGGTCACTTATGTACTTTTAAAAGTGTATGTATGTTTATCTTGTTAAAATTATACGTTTAACATTCATAATTTTAGTTGTGGAATGCATTATTTTTATATGCGTATTTGTTTGTATTTCTGTGAAGCACTTTTGAACGTGTACATGTGCATGAAAAGAGTGGTATATAAATGCAGTATAATAATAATAATAATAATAATAATAATAATAACATTTAAAAGATTTGTATTGCCACATCTTAGAGTTCATTAGAATGGTGTAGAGGTTAAATTGTATTGTCTTATACTTAAAGATAATAAAATATGTTTTCTGATTACAGAGAAATTAAAAATTGTAATTGAACAGAATAAAATTAAGACCCGACAAAAATAAAACGATTTTTTCTCGTCGTGAATATCATTAAAATCTCTCTGATAATCCACTGACCATATAGTAATAATACAGTTATGGCAACTAAAGGCGTTCACTTGGTTAATACATTTTCACAACCTTATCTGATAATTGTTCCGTTTCATTCAGATAATGTTAGAAAACATTCAGAAAATAAGTCTATCATTCGCAAAATCTCAAAAGACAATCAACGGCCATGAAGACAGATGTCTGACAGGTACAGTTTTTAGTTGTCTTTTTTTTTTGTTGTTGTTGTTGTTGTTTTTTTTTTGGGTGGGGGGAAGGGGGGGGGGGGCTATAGGTAGGTACCAAGGTTTCGGAAAAATGCAAAGTTCATCAACACAGCACAAATCAACAAATTAAAAAGCACATTCCTGGAGGCTGTATAAGAATTCTAGATTATGTAATTGAAATGTTTTAAACCTGTTTTAGTTTTTTTTAAAAATGCACACGGACTGTTTCCAGAAGAGTTAGCAGACACAAACCATGGCGTTCGATCGAGACCGCGTTAAAGACTCGTCGGACTATTTAAAAACTAGGAAAGTCAATTTCCTTATTCCGAGAAATGGACTCTAAAGACTCCAGATGCTGCACTAATCGACTACGGTATGCGTCTTGGTCTAAACAATAAAGAATGCTTTATTACTGCCATAGATCTCAAATTGAACAATTGTTTTAATGAAATGTAGGTCATTCATGTTTTTATTTTGTTCAAATATAAGTTGAAAACTCGCAATACCCTTTTTTATATATGTCCTGTCCGGTAAGTATAATAGGAAGAACACAAGATTGTTTGTCTGTACAGACTGTCTGCGCCTATCTCTAGCTTTCAGATACGTGTGGAGAAGTTAGGGTGTCTGTCTTCATCCCAAATCGCACCACTCCTACTCCTAACCATTTTAATAATTTCAAGAGCCATTGAAGGGGCTGGAAAACAGACAACTCTATCAAAGTTATTAACCAAAAATGAAAACAAAATACAACAAAATACATTACAATCAAAATTAGGCCTATTTTGCAATCCTTAAATTCTTCCTGTAAAAATTAAATCTGGGGTCAACCGTGGAGAAGTGTTAAGCGTGAGGTCGGGTTGGGATGCAAAGCATATACCGGTATTGCTCACGGCAAATTTCAAAGTTGGAGGAGCGCCCACTGTTCCACTTTTTCCTTCGCCTATGACAGCATAGTTTTATTTCATATCTGCACAACATGTTAAAATTTTGTCTCACGTTTTTCTTTGTCGGTCACTAAATGCAAGACAATATTTCAGGATGTGTCCTGTATATTTTTGGAAAAAGAAGCAGGAGAGGAGAGGAGAACGAAGAGGAAACAGGGATAAAAGAAGTAGATACGATGAAAAGTATGATATTTGCGAAGAAGAAGATAGAAAAAATCAAAGGAAAAAAAGGGGGAAGAAGAAGATTATGACGAAGAAGATGGGTACGTATAGCTGAACATTTTAGCGGGAAATACGAAAACGATACATCTAAATCTAAAAAGTAAGTATTTTATAATGATTATAAAAAGTTATATAGCCAAGATGTCATTGGATATAAAGAAATTCGATTTTTGTGGGCCTGGATAAATGAAACAAGAGCTCCGCAAAGAGGGGCAACATTCACTCTAAGTTCTAGATCAGAAGAGGAGGATGTGAAATTTTGTCGGATGAGTGGTATTATGTGGTAGTTGGTGGATGTTAGTGGCGTTTTGTGCGGCGGCGGTGATTGACTACTAAGGTACAAGTAACTAAAAGTGATTGTTTTGGGGGGAGGGGGGAGAGCGAGAGAGAGAGAGAGAGAGAGAGGGAGAGAGAGAGAGAGAGAGAGAGAGAGAGCGTTTGTGTGATACTGTTAATTTTTTTCTAAAAGTGCAGGTCACGCGAACTTGATAGCTAAGTCGTAAAAATGTAAGTTAACATGCCGCACACATGCACAACATACTTAACGGTGCAAATGAATTTGAAAAAAAACTAATGTCACTTGTAAGTTTTGCAATCCTTTGCCCTCTTCCTATCTCTTTGATGTATTTTTCTGAAATTGGAAATTTGTTTTCCTGAAGAACTTTATGTTTTTATTAGGAAATGTTTCATTAAGTTTAAAAATACATTCAAACCTTTTTGGTAAAAATCTTTTTGTCTCAAAACTGAGGGTACTGCAAATGAGTCTGTTGGTATAATTCGGGAACAATCTCGGTTACATTAATGAAATACGCTGTAACATAACCTAAAACGCCGTAACACATCCTAAGACCGCCGTAACTTAACCTGATACGCCATGACATAACTTAATACGCCGAAATACACTGTATCACTACAAAAATAATATTGCCTAGATACGCAATAACTTAGCCTTAACTCGACGTAAAATCATATAAAAACGCCGTAACATTACCTGGATACGCCGAAACATCACTTAAATACGCGGAAACACCACTTAAATACGATAAAATATTACCTAAATAAGCCATAACACTATCTAATTGCGTTGTACCAACACCTAGATACGCCCTTACTCCTCCTAAATAGGCATCAGCAAACCAAATACTAGTACGCCGTAATATTACCAAAAACGCCGTAACGTCACATGAATACGTCATAACATTACTTAACAATACTTAAATACGTCGTAACCTTTCTTGATTACGCCTTAAAATCACCAAATACGCCGTCACTATACGAAGATACGCATTATCATTAATTAAATACGCCATAACATCACCTGAATACGCTTTATAAGAAGTTTAAAGATACGCCGTAACATTACCTAAATACGAAGTAATATCACAAAAATGTGCCGCAAAATTACCTATCTACGTAGAGACTTACCCTAAGTTTTCTTAACGCAAGGAAAACAATCTAATTATATAGCGAAATTGTTGAGTGAACACCGTTTCTTTAATCCTAATCCTGCCCATGTTATATCAGTGCAAAGGAAAAGTAACCTATCTATGAAAAATGCCATGTATGATTACACAGTTATGCATCTAACAGTTTTGAAATTGATTTCTTCGATTTTCTCATATTTCTAGATATTTTTCCCATATTTTGACGCATATATATGGGTAGTTGAGATTGTTCTCTTTCCAGCAGTAGCCTTTTCAACATATTTCACCTTGTGAAATTCTGTGAGTTTTGATTTTTTTTTTAAAAAAATCGTCTGTTTGTTGACAAATTTCACCACAAAAATGTCCTACTTTCCCCAGGGCAATCAATTATTTGATCTCTACATAGTTTTGTATCCAGGTTGCTAATCCATGTGACAAGTATGCATGCTTTTTTCATGATAACAGGTAAAAAGTGGGTAGTTTGCATGAGGTACTAGGTCAATTGTCACCTAAGCCTATCATAAAGTCTTTGCGGAGTTGTCTCCATTTTTTCCAAATATTTCATCCGGGATCATTTTTTTCAGCTCAAATAACTCTTTTTCAGGAAATGATATTTTAATATTTTTTTCAGTCCTTGTATTCTGATGCAGTTAACTTCACATACATATAATATAGATAGCTCCTACTTGTTGTTTTTTTTTCAGTTACACTGCCTAATCTACGCCGTAATATCGCGCCAAAAGACATAACAATAGGGTTTTTGAAATAGCTACCTAGGTTACCTCTTTCTTTGGGATAGCCCTTATTAGAGATTGAACGTAAGGTGGTCGGCCTAATACTCCAGGGCACTCACCAACCTTCTACAATGAAATCACTTTATAATTTCAAGTTCCAGATACATAATTTGATTCCAAGTGAAAACATTGCAAAGTTAAGGTGTTTCGAAAGTTTCACAGTCGATAACGAAAGTTAGACAATCTAGTGCTTTTGTCATATAACTAAATCTAAAAAGGATGCAAAGACCGTTTTCAGGGATAAGTTTAATAAGTAAGGATAACACAATGAACGGGTTAACTAGTCAACATCTGCATTAAACTGACTGACCAATGATGCAAGTATACCTGATAACAAAAGTTTCGGCAATTTTTAGGGAAACTTGGCAGGAACAACCATAGCGGGCTAAAAGCATTGTAATCTCTAATGTTGAGAGGAAATATTGTAAACGTCTACTTGATTTTGCTTTTACTTGGGTAAATTATCATTTTTCTCTAGCAGTGGAATAAAACTGAAACCTCATGACTAAAACATATTTTATGATTATGCATTGTCATTGCTATTGCTCAGAAAAATATTTGTCATCTTATTATCTGATTTCCGTTTTCATGAATAACAATTTCAGTGAGTAAATCATCGTGTATTCGACTTTATTATTTACTTAAGGTGCAGCAACATAATCTTGTGGTCAAAGGTGTAACATATCAAGATGGAAGCTTGGAAATTCTTTAGATTGCTTATCTGCATTACGTTTTATTTTCACCGTCTGCAAGGCAAGTATATTTTTACAAATTGTTACGTTGAGATCATGCTTCGTTTTGTGATAAGTACTGAAGCAGCTGACAATGAACCGTGGTAAATTAGATGATAAATCACAAGAAGGCATTGATTGTTTTCATTCTGACATACTCATTGAATTTGTGATAGAAATGCATATAATGGTATATAAGCATTGATAAAGTTCGTCAAGTGACTAAATGAATAAATGAATGTAATAAGATATAGTTGAGCAATGTGCACTCAGCTTCTGTGCACGATGTTTCCATGAATTCCAGGTTTACCCTTTTTTATTTCAAAATTTAACATTTGAGAGATTTGAAAATTTGAAAACTTTTATGTATTTCACCTTATTGTTAAATCTATTGTTTTGTCAATTATAATGCAGGACATAGAATGCAGGATTCTGGTGTCGGACAAAAAGTAGTCGGGACGCCATTTGCTTCCTGGGGAAAAATAATGCCATTATTTATGAATTTAATACTGAAACATTTATCTTAGTACTCTAGCTATTCATTGAGCAGCATTTTTACCACTGAGTAAAATGTATTTATTTTACGCTTAATTGTCTTTGTCAGTAGATCTAGTGAACTTAATGCTGGAATGGATTAGTCATGTGTTTTCATAAGGAGCCTATAATTAATAAAAGGTA
Source organism: Mercenaria mercenaria (assembly GCF_021730395.1). Lineage (NCBI taxonomy): Eukaryota > Metazoa > Mollusca > Bivalvia > Venerida > Veneridae > Mercenaria > Mercenaria mercenaria. The sequence continues at coordinate 71,859,562 of NC_069366.1, forward strand.
TATCATATTAGGCCAAAAATCTATTACAAGTAATTATGAAAACACTTGGACATTGAAAACACATATCAGTTGTAAAATTTATTCCTTTATATGGAGAAAAACGATCATACTAACCTGGGACAATTGTACAGGTCAAAGCTTTTCATATATTTATTTTTGTTTATTTAAATAATTGAATATCCGTTAACAAAGACAATTTATGCGACATTTCTTTTTTTATCGTTATATTACGATTAAATAGCAATATTCTTACTTTTCGATCCACGGCACTGTACATCCGTCTCCAGTTACTTTTGCGTCTCTAATTAGGTTATAGAGCACTAATTATTTATCATCTGGATTTGTAATCAAATATTATGAGTGTAAAGAAAACTTCAAAATAAAGATATCAAAATTGCGAAATATTCCTACATTGACCCAATTGAAGTAATCTTCATTATCATGTTTCTTTGGCAATTAGCGTAGTTCTGTCGCAAATGTTATTTAGTTAATTAATAATAGATATAATTGCTTTCAGTTTTTCGCTTCTCTTTATGCAGCACTAGAGTCATCTTATTACATGGGCTGTTTTAAAGACGACATTTTCCGAAAAGCCATTTGGCCTCCGATAACAAATTTCAACAACGGCGATCGGTGTATTCGCACTTGCAGAGCTTCAGGACACACATTCGCCGCTACACAGGTATAATCATATAATAATACATTCTTCTATAAATATAAAATGCAGCTTTACTCACATCTTTACATTGCATTTCATTTTTGCATCAATATCAAATAAAGGGTTATGTTAAAACTTTACTTCAGTAGACTGTTCATCTGATTTGTTTCAGTTTTGCAGCGATATTAATAAACCCAGCTTAATTGCATAAAAAGCTAATACAATCATATGTTTTAAAATATGTGAAATACGTTCTTATATTCAAAAAATGTAAAAAAGATACAGTTTTATGCTCGAATTGTATCAAATGTAAAGAAATCTTATCATCTAATACAGTCAAACCTGTGTTAAATACCACCTATGAACAGAGACCACCTGGCTCTTAAGACCATATGTTTTGTTTCCCATTTTAATGTTTACAATGTATTTTAACTTGTGAATAAAGACCACTACCAAATAAAGACCACATTTTGGCTCTCCCGAGGGTGGTCTTTATAGACAGGTTAGACTGTACACGTATTTTTGCAGTAACAGTATAATGATAAAGAGATTAAAGCGTGCTACTTTTGCATTCTTTAGTCCCATTACTGTAAATGTGCCATGAGTATTGGTGGGAATCCTCAACAAGTCAGATGTCAATATAAATGTCCAGGATACCAAAATGAAATCTGCGGAGGCTCAAACAGTATGTCAGTGTATTACATAAGGTGTAAGTATTAAACTTTCTAATAAGTTACAGGAAGACAAAATATCACTTAAGTAACGCTATTTATGTTTAAATGAAATATGACATTGGAGTCTGACCAGACAGACATTGGCCAATCACAATAGCTTCGTGTTCAGGTGAGCTAAAAGGTTACAACATTTACTACTTCTTATTTTTAAATTTAACATAAGAAATCACCGAACAAAACATTCTTCTTCCTCCTCCGCCCAAATCTGGAAACTCCCACATCAATTCCTGAAATAAAGGGTATTTTATTATTTTTTTCAGGTTTCATATTCGACTTTAATAGTTTCATTTAAATTGTACCAAAAAGTACCCTTTTACATGTCCACAAGCTTTTTATAAGACTTGACCTTGTGACTTAGTTTTTGACTTAAACCAATTTCGATTAATGAGAATGGGCAAAAAAATGTGGCTTCTCATATGTGAACATCTTTTTTCTAAGATTTTACCAAACCACCAAGTGTCTGACCCAGTTTTGAACTTGGCTGAGATTTCAGACATACATTCTGACCAAGTTTCATTAAACTTGAACTAAAATGGAGCCTCTAGTAGGCTAAAATTTGAAAATGTACCGCCTACAATCATAGCTCATCATGAACACAAAGCTATAAAAAGAACTGAAAAAAAATCCCTTAAGCTGGGTAGCATGGTGTACTCACAACCTGGTGCACTCTCCTCAATGATAGGAGATTTAGCCTGGATAGGAGCTTGTTTAGCCTGGATAGCCTGGATATGAGCTTGTTTAGCCTGGATAGGAGCTTGAGCCTGGATAGCCTGGATAGGAGCTTGAACCTGGATTGTTTAATAGAAAAAAAGACTGTTAGGTGGCTCAACTTAACAAAGATTTCCAACATATATGTCATTTGATAGATAAACCAATAGGTTGTTTTTACTTCTATTTAAACAAAAAAAAAGTACTGAATGATATTTTGCCGAAAAACTGCTAGAAATCTATAAAACTAATCCTGGTTGGGAATCACGTGACATAGAGACCACATAACATGGTATCGCAACTATTGAATATCTGTCAGATACAAGTGTTGACATGATTATTTTGTCATTATCTTTTATTTTACAGAAAGTATTTTCTTGATGGTATGATAAACTGACAAAACTTCCAGTAGACACAACTGACATAATAAGCAACATTTTTAGGAGAATCCTCCATCAACATGAAGTAAAATACCATGTCTCATGTTTCCTTACCATGTCAATGATAGAATACACATTAAGCCTACAGAAATGTGATACTCTTTATATTTTGTATGGCTTTCACAAAATAAAGTTAGTTTTGTCTCAGACTCGTTTAAAGTTGATTCAATTCTTTTTAATTTCACTCAAAATAAGCCCAGATACCTTACTGGAAGACCGTGTCTTGGCTGCCTTTGCCTTGCCCCTTTCTCGGTTGACAGCTACACTTTTAAGGTGATCCAACCAAATATTGACCTGTTTAAATATAAATCAACATTTTAATTTATCAGGTAAGAACATGTATAAACATAGTTTCCTCAGTTGCTTAGATTCATTTTACTTAGAGCATGTCAAGATTATAAAGCAAGTGATGAAGATGAGAATGATAGCCGAGATTCACAACAGCCTTGTTATGACAAGCAGTTGAAACAGTAAACGACAAGAAACAAAATTGGTAATACATGTCTTTAGAATCAAGTGAAGCTAGTTTGAGAACAACAAGAGTGCTCTGTATCTCTCATCTGAGATCCGGTTTACAATCTAATATCTTCCTAGAAACAAACAGATTAAATGCTAACAATTTATGGGCTAAAGTGGTAGATGCAAACCTCTTCAATTAAAGTACACTCAGTACTAACTCAGTACTAAGTAATATGGCATCTGTAATTCCATCTGCATGTCTTTTCTGCAATACGTCAGAGTGGGGGGGGGGGGGGGGGAGGTCAGTTCAATTCCCTGTAATCAAAATAAATAACAAATTGATAGGACAACTTAATTGAGCTATGTCAAGAGGAAATCATATTGTGATGTCTAACATCAATGTACACAAATGTGTCAAAACCAGCAATTTTGCCAACTGAGGAGGTAAAATCATTTTTTGACATTTTATCATTTTCAGAAAATTTCAAAGCAATCGGCTAAAATTTGATTATGTTAATATAAGCATTTGACACTGATAAATTTCCTCTAAAACTATATAAAATAATTTGACGAAACGTCATTTACCTCCTCAGAAGGCAAAATAGCTGGTTTTAACACAAAAATGCAAGCATAAATATATTATTATACATTGTAGTATACTAGTATACAAGTATAAATTATCACAAGGTAGATTCTCTTTCGAGAAAGATCAGATGAGACACAATCATTCTTTCTTATATTAAACCACACATAGCATATGCCAAAACATCTGTTGCATTTGCATTGCTGGTCTAACGCCTACAATATGAAATTATTGAAGTGTTTGCACAATGAAGCAGGAGACAATGCTATTTAAGGTATCTGATAATACATCCTGTTTCTTAACCAGCCCAGCTAATAAAAACATGTGAAAAAATGTACATCATACTTTAAACAGTCTTTCAATGACTTGACTCGGTGGAAGGTAGTGACCGCCACAGTCCTCGTGGTTAGGGCAGCTTCCTGGTCTTCTTTCCTCATCAGGCAAGGGGAATGGCAGGTAGGTGAGTGGTGGCCCACCAGGAAACCACAGCATACACTGAAAAGCAGGCACCTTTCTAATAAAGTGAACTATAATGCAAATATACATGCAGTTAGCATAAACAGATTCCTCATAATTCTGTGTAATTTAATTTGAAAATGTTTGCACCACAGTACTATGCAACATACAGCCAGTTTTTCATGAAAACTTGCCAAGAGTGGCAAATGTTGGTTTCCAGTTTTTTTGATATATAAGATTTCAAAGTTTATTTTGCCAGTTAAAATAGTTAAATCGGATTACCTCTTCATTGTCATCTGGACGGCCTCGTCTACACAGTAGGTGGGTGCAGCCATCTTGATAGCAGCAAACTAGATGAAAGACATACTTTCTTGGACCATGACTCTGTAGATGTCTACTTTTCAAATTCCATAACAGGACAACCTCTTCTAGCAGCTCCCTATTTTCAACCTTTAGCCTCTCTTTTTCAGCTATTGTTCCTTTTTTCCATGTTTTAAAGACATGTCGGATTCTTTGATAGATGGAACTATCTGGTCCCTTGAAAAGCTGTGAAGTAGTTTTAGCACAAGGAGCATTTTTCACATAATTAATGTAGACATTAAGGGTTTTTGTCAACATTTCATTGTCTATCTCTCCAGTTGCTGGATTAATATTAAAACCATTAAGTGTAGATGGAATGAACAACCCACTTCTTGCACGTCCTTCCATTCCATTCTGTAGTTCCACACGACTCAAATTACTATTTCCACTGTCCCGACTAGTAACCAACTGCACACTTGTTGGTTTTTCAAGATGTCTTTTTGTCCAGAATAGTTGCGCTTCTTCGTGTCTAGGCCCTTCGTCCACACCTCAATCAACTCGAACACATTCTACCGATCCTTTCAAAGCATGAGAAACCGATACCCAGTCCACTGTCTCCAGGAAGCACAAGTCTGCATAATGATGTGCAGGATGTTTGGAATGTACAGGTTGTGCTTTAACTATTCCAGAACATACTTCATTGGTAGTTTCTGACCCTGTAAAGTTGTACGAAGTTGTCTGAAGGTTTGAGGGGCAATTGTTAGTGTAGTCCGTTTTTGTTGTCAATGGAGCTGATCCACTTACAACTGGTAATGGATGCTGACTCGAGGTCATAGCATCTAATCTGAACACAGAGCAGTCATCTCTATTAAGATTTGTTATCCTTCGTCCATCAGTGTACTGTAATATGTCAAGACCACGGTAAAAACTACAAGAGCAGTGGTGATCTGGATTATGTTTCACTTCAAACCACTTCTAGCTCTACGAGTTGTAATTGCTGCTGCACCTTTATAACGTTTGGCAGACATATGTCTTTGATTGCGCGCCACACAGCTGAACAACTGTTCCGTAGCTGAACTTTCTGTTGTAACTTTGCTCAAGGTGTTCTTGTATGCGTTCATATGTTACTTTTGGTTTTACTTTTTTCTGATTACCATCAAAAGTTAAAACCCCAGTTCTTCTCCACGCATCAGCTCCTACACTACAGTCTTTAACAAATGCTTCCATTCTATGTCCAATATCTGGGAAATCTCTTAGAATTTTGCTGCACTTTTTCCCTATTTTCCTCTTCTTCAACAGGTACTTTTCAGTGATACGTTTGTTTGCTATAGCTCTTGCTTTACGACGAAGTGATAGAGCTTTCTTCTCAATTACTCTTTTCCCAGTTACATCAAGTAGTAGATGAATATTTGCCATTTCGTTAGGTGTAACTTCATTCTCGCTGTCGGAGTAAATGATTTCAGTATTAATTGTTTCAGTTTCGTTTTGTTTCAATCTGTGGGCCAGAAGAAATGCTTGACGGCTCTGCTCAATCAGTTTTTCTTCACACTCATTCAGTCCAAGCGAAGGCAACATACCAGCAAAGTCAAGAAGAAGTTGATTTAATTGTTCACTGTCAAGAACAAGGTTGCACTCTAATGCTCTGGCAAAAGCAAACCAGTTTAATTCTAACTCTTGCAAAAGATTAATTAATTGATGTGGATTCATATAAGGTGCTTCTGAGCATACTTCTTTAAATAAATCATACTGGTGACTTGTGTTCATTTCATTACTTTCACCAACATTGGCAACACTTTCATCTGAGCACTCAATGTGTGGCTTTACTTCACAGCAATATGTAGGTGCATGTTCTTTTTCACAAAAAGGAAGGTCTATTTCTTCATCTGTGCTATCAATTTCAGACTTGAAAATATTCACTTGAAGGTTTGCTAACAGTTCAACCCCTGTCCGTATTTCTTTTGTTTCACGAAATGCTTTATCCATTCTCTGTTGCCTACTATTTAAATTACTCACACCATATATCATCTTCATCTTCTTTGACTCAAGGCTTCACTTTATAAACAAGTTAGTCTCTCCCTCTCATCATCTGACCTAGCCAACTTAATTAACTTTTCTTTACTTATTTTTGAAATTTGTACACCACCTCCTTCGAATTTTGCTGCTAACAATGCCTTGCATAATGTAACATTTGCACTATTACTGAACACAAAATTTGTTTCATTTTCTCCGAAACTCAACTTAATGTTTACAAGAGGCAACTGTAATACCAAACGTTTTGCCTTTGGAATTCTGTAATTTTTCATATCTGAATCCGGACTTAAAAGTCTAAATGCACTTTTAAGATCAACGAAGTAATCATATAACTGTATCTTGCATTTACACTTCATGCATGTTTTTATGTTTTTCTAAACAAATATCTTCTAATACTTTTACATAATCAAACAGATTCATATTTACTAAAACAGAAAATGAAACACCATTATTTTCGGTGATGTTGACAAGCCTTTTCTGCTCAATAAGTATTTTTAAGTCCCTGCATGTCATTACAAGAGTAGAGGGGCTTTAATGAAAATGCGTGCTAGCCAGAGTGCTGCCTGTTTCTGTTTCATCAGTGATGCAATTGGTAGACATTGGTTCTGTTTCAACCGTGATGTTCTTGGTGGACATGGTCTCTGTTTCGTCTGCGATGTTCTTGGTTGACATGAGCTCTGTTTCATCTGCGATGATCTTGGTTGACATGGGCTCTGTTTCATTTGCGATGCTTTTGGTTGACAAGGGCTCTGTTTTATCTGCGATGCTCTTGGTTGACATGGGCTCTGTTTCATCTGCGATGATCTTGGTTGACAAGGGCTCTGTTTCATCTGCGATGCTCTTGGTGGACATGGGATCTGTTTCTGTTTCTTCCGTGATGCTCTTGGTTGGCATGGGATCTGTTTCTGTTTCAACCGTGATACTCTTGGTAGAAATGGGCTCTGTTTCATCTGCGATGTTCTTGGTTGACTTGGGATTTGTTTCTGTTTCAACCATGATGCTCTTGGTAGAAATGTGTTCTGTTTCATTTGCGATGCTCTTGGGTGACATGGGGTCTGTTTCTGTTTCATCCATGATGCTCTTGGTTGACATGGGATCTGTTTCTGTTTCAACCGTGATGCTCTTGGTTGACATGGGATCTGTTTCTTTTTATCTATGATGCTCTTGGTTGACATGGGATCTGTTTCTGTTTCATCCATGATGCTCTTGGTTGGCATGGGATCTGTTTCTGTTTCAACCTTGATGCTCTTGGTAGAAATAGGTTCTGTTTCATCTGCAATGCTCTTGGTTGACATGGGATCTGTTTCTGTTTCATCCATGATGCTCTTGGTTGACATGGGATCTGTTTCTGTTTCAACCGTGATGCTCTTGGTAGAAATGGGCTCTGTTTCATCTGCGATGCTCTTGGTTGACATGGGATCTGTTTCTGTTTCAACCGTGGTGCTCTTGGTTGACATGGGATCTATTTCTGTTTCAAATTTGATGCTCCTGGTTGACATGGGATCTGTTTCTGTTTCATCCATGATGCTCTTGGTTGACATGGGATCTGTTTCTGTTTCATCCATGATGCTCTTGGTTGACATGGGATCTGTTTCTGTTTCATCCATGATGCTCTTTGTTGACATTGGATCTGTTTCTTTTTTATCTGCGATGCTGTTGGTGCACATGGGATCTGTTTCATCCATGATGCTGTTGGTGCACATTGGTTCTTTTGCTGTTTCATCTGTGAAGCTCTTGGTGGACCTGAGTTCTGTTTCATCCGTGATGCTCTTGTTGAAGAAAGAAGGTATTTTCTGTTTGTTCTTTTCACAACTATTTTGTTGTTTCTTTGTCTTTTTAATGCTTTTACTACAAGTAGTACTTTTCCCTGCTCTATTCTTAAAATACCACTGGCTTTTATAGTTGCTTCTCTCAAGCTCGTGAAGCTTTAACTGCTTTAAGTGTTTCTCTGAGTTAATTCTCTACACTTCCTTTCTTATTGTCAAACAGCTTTCATGATCTAAGACAGCTTCACATCTTGTTAAGTTCTTCTTTAATTTAATTGTTTCATGGTCTTGGAATTCAATTTCTTCTTTAATTGTTTAATTCTCATTTTTCTTAAGTCACTGTTTGTATGTGGAGCGTGAGTCTGAGATTTATTAGATTTGGTATTATTCTGTTCCGGAGATGTTTTTGCTATTTGAACACTTTTTGATTTTCCTTTCTTAAATTTATAGGTCAATGAGGCTTCTTCTCTTGCCCTTGAAAACTAATTGTGCCGGTCTTGTAATAATGACGGGTCCTTCCCTACCAGCTGACTTGCTACTTCATTCACGGCCAACTGCCATGGTGTGATACCCGGTTTTGGTTTAAATATCTGAGTCTTGTTAACGTCTGGTATCTGAAATAATAGGAACATAACCTCAATTTTAATGGCTGTATTACTCGTTGTTTGCATGTTACTATACATTACTAATGCTAAGTAGATATTATTGTAGTACACAAGTGCTAATAATGTATACTCTGCGTCAAAAGAAGTCCCCACCTGTTTGAGGTTACATAAAATTTTACATTATGTGTCTCCTTTGAAGAAACATGCATTTTTGTAAGTTGAATTTATTGTTTGTTCAATGTTATGTTGCCATTTAGAGCAATTTAACTCGGGAAAATGACGTTTTAAAATTTGATATTTTATGGCATTTACTCGGAAATCAAAATTTGCTGACATCAATCCCATGCATATGCTTCAGACAAATTACCAGGTATAGATTACTAATAAATCAGAGAAATTTCCAAATTATCAAACATATCACTATTTGTTATAGTACAGAAAGTTTTGTTTTCAATTTTGTCGCTCGATAACATATGTTACGTGGTTTGTAAAATCATGTTAATGTGAATTGAATAAAGACACGTTTCATGGAGAGAATTCATTAAACACATCAAGAATCGATCATTTTATTTAAAAATGTTTTTCACAATTATTTCTAGCGGACAGAATTTTCTATAACTTTGCATATTTATAGATTGATGTATGACAAGTTAAAATAAACAATAAAAAGAATAGGTGCCCGTGCTTCTTTTTTCAATATTCAAAGTTTAGTAAGGACACCAAATTGGTATTTTTTGTCTGAAGAAATAATACATACATGTCATAATAAAACTAGTACAAACAACTATTTACTTAAAAATACACTCTGATGTTACTGTTTTTGCATCACAATTAATGAATTCACTATTACTATGCATAAAATGTCAACATATAGATATATTAACTCAGAAAAATTACTCTTGACTGTTGTCTGAAACTGAGAAAAACACAAAGTATTTCCTAATGATATGAAAAATCTAGCGGACATAATTTTACCAAATTGTATATTATGTAAGCTAGAACTAGGACAAAAAATTCTAAACCAAAAAATATCAATCCGTGCTTGTTTTCAAGAAAAATTAAAAAATATTCAAAAATTAATATTTTTTCATTACCCCATCCACCTTAATATTATGAACATTTTTTACACGACGAATTGCACAATGTTATAAACAGTTTCATAACTAATTTTCTGACTTACATGCGGAATAAAGCTCCTTTAAGGTTTCATGCCTCTAGGTCAAATATTTTTTGAGAAACGTGCTACACAAGCTTTCACATGCCATTTACGTTTTATATTTGACTACGTCAAGGGTCATAAATCTGTTTTTACTGAGTGCAACCTCAAATAAAAGCGCTGGTGCACAACTTCGCATGCTGAATTTAATTCTTGCATGGTTTCATGACTTTTGGCGCATATACTTTTGAGGTACATGGGACACTAATGTTTAGACGCTTTATGTACATTTTGACTGTCAAGGGCTATAACTGTGGTCTTACTGCGTGAAATCCGGGATGGGGCACAAAAAGTATAACAACATTTTTAGCAAGTCACATCTGAGCTTGAAGGGGATAGATCTACGTTAAAATTTTCTGGAATTTTATGTGACTTGGAGTCGGCTGAATCATTACTGGACGAAATAATTTTACTTGGCTGTCCAGAATGTATTCGATTTGAGCACTTCCTATGACTACTCCTCCAATAAAACTCCATCACTTTTAAAAGTAAAATATACACTACCTATCTTGTCAGTATATATGATTTTTTTGCGCAAGTGCGCTGCATATCCGGCAATTAAGCACTTTCGGTGGCGAATCCTGAACTTTGTTTACAGTGGTTATCGCTTGCTGCGCGATTGAGATGCGCACAAAATATAGTGATGAACTCCTTTAAATATTACAAAAATGCTTTTATTCCAGAAGATCTACTTTTACGCTTATTTAATTGACCTATTTAGGGTGGGAACTTATAACAAACCAAAAAAATTTAGACATTTAACATTAACACTGTAACTTTACATTATGGACAAAGTGACTAAGACTATCAAAACCCGATCTAGACGTAGTGACCTAGATTTTGACCTTATTAGACACAGTTTTAAAACTGACATAGATTATCATCGAGAAAATTGTTCTGGCCAAGTTTGATCAGTCAGACTAAAACTATGACTACTAGAGTGTTCACACGATTTTTCTACGATTTGAAGTAATGACCTAGTTTTTCTTATCTCAAATCACCCAGTTTAAATGTTGATCTAGATATCATCGAGATAATGTCATTCTGACAAAGTTTGATTAAAATCGGATTAAAAATATGACTTCTAAAGTGTTCAAAATGTTTATTGATGACTTGACATAGTGACCTAGTTTTTACTTCTCATGTGACCCAGTTTCAAACTTGACCTAGATATTATCGAGATTAACATTCTCACCAAGTTTGATTAAGATCCGACCAAAAAGGTGACTTCAAGCGTGTTCGCAAGGTAGACTATAATTGAGCATTACGGACACACACACAAGTCAATTACTAGATGCCAGTGGCATAAAAAATAATCACTTCAAATTCTTCACGACCAATGCCCACATAAGTTATGTGGCTTGGCTTGGGCTCAAACTCACAAACAGGCATTGTCAGTTTAACACTGTACCGAAAGAGCTAACTCGGACTAGCTTTCGACTACAATGTAAACAAATAAAAGCTGTCAAAGGACATAAAGCTCGGTTTTTCTCAAATTCTCCCCCTTGATCTGAAACTCAGTTTAGTGTTATTAATTCTGATACACGCGATTTATTGTGATTAAGTAATTTTCTTTAATGTGTAAAGTATCATTTCGTGGCCCCGAGTATGTCGGGAATTGGCGCGCTTTAACGTAACGTAAACGTCAAAGTCACATCCTTGCAATGTTTAGTATGTAACGTCATTATTAAAAAGGTATCGAACCTGGAACAGCGTCGTTATTGCTATATGCCACTATATCTAAGATATTGGTGCCGTGACCAAAGAAAATCAACAGAAATGAAGCAGAAACTACTCCAGATACGAGAGGCACAGAAAGCCGTCATTACTGCCCAGCTGAAGAAGATTGAAGATGTAAAAAGTAGCGACGACGACATGGTGGAATTCGACACGATTCTTGAGGCAGTAGAGGCCAAGTTCAAGTCACTGGAGGGTACTAATGAAAAGATACTAGCGCAAACTGATGGCGAAGATTTACTAACTGAGATGACGGAGACCGATGATTACATGCTGAGCGTAAAAATTCATATCAGAAGTCTTCAAGCTTTTAAGAACAACCGCAAATCTTCCACACCATCTATCCAAGCCGCAACTACTGCCAGTATTGATGTCCAGCCTACCAGGTCCAGTATCCAACCTACAGGGTCCAGTTTCCATCCTTCAGAGTTCCGTGTTCAGTCTGCGGAGGGTATCCGGTCTACAGAGTTGTATCCCACTGACGTCTGCCCTGGAGAACTATTCAGCAACGCAAGCGCCCCGTCACAGAGTATAGCCACAGACAGAGTACAGAATACATGCCAACCTGTAAGTAATGCTTCTATTAATTCTACAAACTCGTCCATTTTCCATAGACTGCCGAAACTTACGCTCCCTACATTCAACGGGGATATTTTACGTTGGCAAACGTTCTGGGACTCATTCGAATCCACCGTACATCTGAATTATAACCTAACTGATGTGCAAAAGTTCAGCTACTGGCAATCTCAGCTTGAATCTGAAGCAGCCAATACTATTGAAGGTTTTACGCTGACCAATGCCAATTATGCTCGAGCGATAGATACACTGAAAGAAAGGTATGGTCGCCGACAAAAAAGTACCCACGCCACAATGCAAGCCCTTCTTCAGCTTCCAGCCCCGACAAATAGTATTCATAGCTTGCGCAGTTTCTACGATAAGATGGAATCGTATATTCGTAGTCTAGAGTCCAATGGTCAGTATCAGGACACGTACGGCAACTTACTAGTTCCCATAATATCAGATAAATTACCAGGAGAAGTACGACGTAACCTAGTCCGAGAGCACGGCGACGGTGACTGGCAGTTACTAGATCTACACAAGGCAATATCCAGGGAAATAAACATATTAGATGCAAGCGGTCCTATATTTCATCAGCCGGAAGTAGACATGTTTGGGTCAACAGCTTTGTTTTATACTGGTACAAAGACGAAACGAACTGCGCTAGATTCTTCCAACCCAATGATTCCCTCTAAAAGATCGCACAGAAACCCAGTAAAGTGTTCCTTCTGTCAGGAATCACACAGCTCCATAGATTGTACCAAGTACCCTGACGTCGCATCCAGACTAGCCGTCGTAAAAAAGAATCGACTATGCTTCAACTGCCTTGGTTCACACATGATGTCCAGAGGCAAGTCACGTCGTACATGTCAGAAGTGCCACAAGAAGCATCACACAAGTATTTGCCAGCCAGAAAATGTCCCGCAACCTAGTAGACCTACACAGACTCACAGTGATCCAAAGGCACCAGCTCAAGCGTCCTATCCCCATCCGGAAGTTACGATGCACGCATCATCAACCCAAAAATCCCTATCCGGAGTTTTACTGAAGACAGCCATCGCCCCTATATGTTTCAGAGAAAACCATTCTGTAGACGCTATTATCCTATTTGATGAAGGATCACATCGATCGTACATAATACAGTCGTTAACGCAAGAATTACAACTGCAAAGGTAGACAATTTGTTTGTCGGCATTTGGAGGGAGGTTTGACGGAGTTCAGCACCTTGATACCACTACGGTCTACCTGATAACTGATTCTAAGCGAAAGATCCCTATCAAAACTATTATTATCCCGACCATAGCAAATCCCATTACTAATCACCTGAAAGAGTCCAAGGTTAATTTACCATACTTACGTGGTCTTAAGTTAGCCCATCCAGTGACCAGTGATAGTTGTTTTAACATATCCCTACTCATCGGCGCTGATTTCTACTGTGATATTGTTGAAGATGAGGTACGACGTGGAGATGGTCCCACGGCAGTAAAGTCCAAGACTGGCTACCTATTATCCGGACGCTTACCTGATTCGACCTCCAGAGATTCTACCCAGCATACACTGAACGTTATCTCTTCCTGTGCAGATGAAGTCCACAGCCTAGAGAAATTCTGGAAGCTAGAGAGCATGGGGATCGCCGATAGTACCGATGACGAGAAGATCACAGACTACCTTCAGAAGTATCAGCAGAATGCCATTGAGTATAGTAATGGGAGATACACTGCCCAGTTACCATGGAAACAAGACCATCCTCCACTTCCCACAAACTACCAGATTACCAATCGCAGAACCGAGAACACTATCTGGCGACTAAGTGCAGAGCCAGCGATACTGCAGAAGTATGGCGAGATCATCGCAGAACAGGAAAGGAGAGGCTTTATGGAGAAAGTTGACGAAGATTCCCAGACAACAAGAGTGCACTACATACCCCATCACCCAGTGAAAAAGGATTCCTCTACCACCCCCATCAGAATTGTGTACGATTGCAGCTGCCGAAAATCCCGTGATGAGCCGTCCCTGAATGATTGCCTAGAATCAACTCCACCCATCCTGAACGATTTGACTTCCCTTCTAACCAGATTCCGATACAACAGATACGCATTTACCACAGACATTGAAAATGCATTTCTTCACGTGGGCCTGCACGAGAGTGACAGAGATGTTACGAGATTCCTATGGCTCCAGAACACTAACTATCCCTGCAGTCCCTTGATTACCTATCGCTTTAAAGTTGTGCTATTCGGCGCTACATTTTCGCCATTCATGCTGAATGTGACCCTCCTCAAGCATCTTCGTTTGAACCCCAACCTCAAAGCAGCTACCATAATAGAGCGAGACCTCTACGTAGACAACGTAGTATCCAGCTTTACAAATGAATTAGACCTCTTGAACTACCTCAGGGAATCCAGAACACTGATATACAACGCCGGCCTGAATCTACGTTCCTGGACCTCTAACAGCGACAATTTACGTCATACCGCAAGTACCGTCGGCGTACCCGATAGTGATGAGTTTACCAAGGTCCTAGGCTTACGTTGGAATCCCACTAGTGACATGCTGTCATTTCCTCCAAGAGTTATTTCCCAACTTGACAAAGTGATAAAGAGAGCAGTCTTGAAGAATACATCCAGAATTTATGATCCACTAGGCCTGCTTAGCCCTGTAACCATCAGAACCAAGATTCTACTACAAGATCTATGGAAGAAGAGTTATGACTGGGATGTCCCGTTACAAGAAGATATACAGCACATATGGCATACCCTTAGCCTCGATTTGAATTCCGCACAGACCATGACCTTCCCCAGATTACTACTGTCTACCGGAGTTGACAAGACCTCAGGGCAGTTACACGTGTTTGTAGACGCCAGTATGGCATCATATGCAGCCGCAGCGTACATTTGCAATAGCACCGACGCACGACTTGTCATGGCGAAGAATCGAGTGGCACCCCTCAAGAAACTCACACTACCACAACTAGAATTGATGGCTGCCTTGATTGGTGCAAGACTAGGTTCCCATCTACAGAAGTTGCAACATTACATATTGGTCCGACAGCCAGATCGTCCTACACTGGTTGAAGTCATCGAAACATAACAAGAGATTTATTACCAACCCAGTATACGAGATATCTAACTTAACCCCAGGGTCGTCATGGAGATATTGCCCAACAGATAGTAACCCAGCGGATCTACTTACCCGAGGCATCACTGCGGATAAGTTCCTGCGCAAGCAGTCTATGGAATACCGGTCCCTCCTGGTTATGTGACACTAGTACGTGGCCTATTTGGGGTTCTACACAGGCATTGATGCAAACGACCAGTAAAGAGCAGACGACATTAGTTGATAATTCTAACATACCCGCCAACCAGCAGACTACGTCTAGCCGCCACGACATTAGCATACCCCAGTTGATTGAAATGACCAGATTTAGAAAATACAGCAAGCTCCTTCGTGTTACGACCTACGTACGACGATTCGTACACAATTGTCGAACTACTCAACATAGAATGTTAGGTGTTCTGACTACACAAGAACTACAAGATGATGAGCAAATGTTATTGCGAGATTACCAGGAAACCGCTTATCCAGATGAAGTTACCTACCTGAAGTCCCCTACGTCCCGCATACCTCGTCCAACGCTTGTGAATCAACTACAGTTGTTTCAAGACGGTAATGGCCTACTTCGATGTGGCGGGAGGATCCAGAATGCCCCTGTTGCTGAATCAACGAATTGTCTTTACTTATTGCCTAAGAAACACCTACTTACCCGCCTAATTGTATTGCACGCCCATGAGAAATACCTGCATGCCAGAACGAACGCTAGAGTAACGAACATTCGTCAGAAGTATTGGATACCGGCCATTAGACAGTGTGTGAACGCCATAACCCGTAAGTGCTTGACATGCAGACGAGTCACCGGGAGACCCTACAGTGCCCCTGATCCACCGCCGTTGCCAAAGATACGAGTTGAAAATGCACCTCCATTCACAGTCACATGTGTTGACTTTACCGGAGCCATCCAAACTAAGAACAATACAGGAACTACATCAAAGGCATACATATGTCTCTTCACATGCGCAGCTACACGAGCCATTACTTTAGAAGTTGTCACCGACCTATCAGAATCTACATTTATGCAAGCGTTTAGAAGGTTTGTCAGCAGAAAGTCTCTTCCTAAAGTCATGATATCAGACAACGCTGCGCCATACCAGTCTGCTGCTACCAGTCTCAGAAAACTGTTCCAGTCTGCATCTGTTAGAACATCACTGAGTGAAATGGGTACAGAATGGCGATTTATACCTAAGAGAGCTCCCTGGTACAGAGGATTCTGGGAAAGACTTATTGGCCTGACGAAGGTGACCCTTAAGAAGATTATTGGACGAGCGTACGTTACCCTGGAAACCCTTCAAACAAATCACTACAGAGGCAAAGTGTATGATTAACAATCGACCGCTGACGCTCGTTCCATCCAGTCCAGATGATCCTAGACCACTGACCCCAGCACACCTCTTGTATGGCCGCCAGACGACATCATTACCATATTCCAACGACATTGATGCCAGTAACTGTGATGTAACGTCAGATCACACATCACTTACCAAGCGAGCCCGGATGCAGCAGACTCTAATAGACCACTTTCGGCGCAGACGGATGTGCGAGTACCTGACGGCTCTTCGTGAACACCACCTGAAGACAGGTTGTAACGCCCAAACGATAAATGTGGGTGACGTTGTACTAATCCATGACGACTCTCCGAGAATACGATAGAAACTTGGCCTGGTAGACGAGTTACTCACTGGTATGGACGGGTAACACGAGCAGTCAAACTTAGAACTACTACAGGTGTGACGTCACGACCAATCGTGAAGCTATACCCACTAGAAGTAGGAAGTGTACCCACCACAGACGACATCACTGACGATGTGTGAACTATAAAGTAATGAACTTTTATATGTGATAGCAATATTCATGAACTTTTAAGTATTAATTCTAATACACGCGATTTATTGTGATTAAGTAATTTTCTTTAATGTGTAAAGTATCATTTCGTGGCCCCGAGTATGTCGGAATTGGCGCGCTTTAACGTAACGTAAACGTCAACGTCACATCCTTGCAATGTTTTGTATGTAACGTCATTGTTAAAAAGGTATCAAACCTGGAACAGCGTCGTTATTGCTATATTCCACTATATCTAAGATAAGTGTATAACAAGCGTTGTCACCCTAGCCTCAGAAGTATGCCCAACTAGATGTGTGTCCATAGGACACAGGTGTCCCACTCCTGCCCCACTCCTGCCACTGTAACATAGTTTTATGACTCAGGTTAAATAGTTTTTAAGATGTTTGCAACACAAACTTAAGAATCTTATATGTATTTTTCACTTAGTTAGCCCTAACTCTGGCCTAGCTGAGTAAAATCCTAACGAAAACACTTCACAGGCTATAAAACAATCCTATAATGTTTTATGATTCTAAGTCAAGTAAATTTTATAATTCATGTTTCACAACCTTTCTTTAGTAAGTCTGGACAAGATGTCTGGTTTTGTGTAATGAAAAAACTTTTAAAAACAAAATAAGTCAGAGGTCATAAATCCGGACGCGAAACCCCAGGTGCACAAATGTACATGCTGACCAAAATCCCTGTAAACTTTGGTGACTCTAGGTCGAATACTTTTAGAACTAAGCAAAACACAACATTAAAATGACCAATTTTTACTAAGTCATAGGCCATAACTCCTACATTACTGAATAAATCCGG
The DNA here is from genome assembly GCF_021730395.1 of Mercenaria mercenaria. Taxonomy (NCBI): domain Eukaryota; kingdom Metazoa; phylum Mollusca; class Bivalvia; order Venerida; family Veneridae; genus Mercenaria; species Mercenaria mercenaria. The sequence goes on from NC_069366.1 coordinate 71,877,567, forward strand.
ACGCGAAATCCCAGGTGCACAACTACACATGCTGACCAACATTCCGGTAAAGTTTTGTGACTTTAGGTCAAATAATTTTGGAGCTAGGCGCGACACAGCATTAAACTGAATGAATCCGGACGAAAAACCACAGGTGCACAACTACACATGTTGACCAACATTCCTGTAAAGTTTTGTGACTCTACGTCAAATACTTTCAGAGCTTGGCGCGACACAACACTAAAATGACCAATTTTTACAAAGTCAGGGGCCATAACTCCTACATGACTGAATGAATCCGGACGCGAAATCCAGGTGCACAACTACATATGCTGACTAACATTCCTGTAAAGTTTTGTGACTCTTGGTCAAATACTTTTGGAGCTAGACGCGACACAATATTTTCGGATGAACGGACGGACGGACGGATGGAAGGATGGACGGACGGACAAGAGCAAATCTATATGCCTCCACCACTCATGGGGGTGGGGGGGGGGGCACAAAAATGTTACAGGTTCCTGTAATTATTTTATCTTTTATACATACTAGTATTCTTAATTTCATTAATGGGCAATCATAAAGCAATTTTATAATTACATGTACTTACCGAACTCTTAACAGCTTCAACCTTTTCATTTTTGGTACATCAAAACAAACAAATATCCTCTATGATTTATTCAAAATGAGTTGTGTCATAATTAAATAAATTACAAATTAATGATTTTCAATGATTGTACAATAGTTTAAAAAGGGATTTCAAATCTAATACTTGGTTTCAATTTTGGCTCAAAATGTTACACTTTTGCCTCATTTAAATATTTTTGACTTCACCCATATGTGGAAGTTTTGATAGTTATTTCATAATGTTTTTACCATTGTTGCTAAAAGAACAGAATTTTAACATTAAATAGTTTGTGAAAAGTTGCACTTTCCATTTACCTGGATTAGGATTCTTGTGGACGTTATATAAACAGTTAATTACAGGTTTTAAAGTGACTTTTTATAATTTTTGAAAAATGGAAATACATTTTATCCACCTGATAATGTAGGTTCTTCACAATATTCCATTAGTTTCTATCCTTGGGTAAAATGACCTTGACCTTTGATCTTATGACCTTAAACTTCATTGACATGTATAGTGGTTGCAAACCAGGGAGTTTCTATTTTGCTCTTTGTCGCAAATTTATCATAGCTGCGTTCTACCTGACTTGATCAAAGGTCAAAAGTAAGTCTTAATATACTGTTTAGTCACTACAAATATACCTTTGAAGAGTAAAAATGCCTATTTGTTGGTAATTCAAGGGCCGTAACTCCAAAGAACCTGGACCGACTTGGCTAATTATCAAACTTGGCTGAGGTCATATGGTCAAACACATTTTGTTTAAGTTTAGTGAAGATTGGACAAGAAATGTTCGACTTAAGAGTACGGAGAAGAGAAAACAGACCGATTTTTTGGTAATTCAAGGGGCATAACTCCGAAGTGCCTTAACCGATTTGGCTACGTATCATACTTGACCAAGGTCTTATAGTCAAACACATTTTGTTCAAGTTTGGTAAAGATCTGACGAGAAATGTACGACAAGTGCGAACAAGATTTGTGACAGACAGACACACACACAGACAGGAGTAAATCAATATGTCTCCTACACCACTATGTATTGGTAGACATAATAATTTTGAGCGAAATGCAAATGCAGACTAAAGTTAACAAGTGTTGCAAGTTTCAAAGCAATAGCTTTGACAGTTTAGGAGAAATGCTGACCTAAACATAAGCAAATTCGATTAATAATCAGAATTGGTATCCCCTCCCGAAAGGGTTTGTGGTGAGGAATGGCAAAAAATATATCTGGCAAAAAGTTAAGGATGTTTATAAGAAGCAAATAATTCATTAGTCAAAATCAAATTAACAGAAATCAAATGTTGAATTAAAGAGTACAGAATAAATGTATAATACTTTGATCCTGACTAAAGAATTTATTTTGAATGGGATATGCTTACTGTAATAAGCTTAGCTTTTAAAATTAAATGCAGTTAATTGAAATGCGAGATGGGGAAATGGTACAACTTGCATGTTGATAAATATTCATGGAGGTTTGAAAAAAATTCTAAGATAAGGCATGAAAAAAATAGGGTGTGGGTGGGGGCTGTGACCAAGGCAAGTGGATGACCAGGTGTGGTTGAACAACTTCACATGTTAATAATAAATGTTCAGGGAAAAGAAATGAAAGAAATTTAATGAAATTCTGCCAAATGGTAAGTTTGTTATGTAAAAATATGTGGATTTTTAGACAATTAAAGGGCAATAACCCTGAAGTTACAAAAGAAATCTGTACGAAGTTGTGTGTGCACAGCCACATTATAGTGCTCTAAATTCTGTTTAAGTTTCATAGTTCTAGGTCAAATATATCAATGTTATGATGCAGAAATTGCCATATTTAAAGTACCCTATATAGTTATAACACTAGAAACTTCTAAGGACCATAACTCTAGTGTTACTTGGGCAATCTGACATTGATGGGCCCCATAGCCTCATGTATATGACATTTGTTTGAAAAAAATCTATAAAATAAGGATTTTTCTTCTTCTTTATTTTTAGAGGGGGAGGGGGGGGGGGGTGTGAAGGGGGTGTGATCAAGGTAAGGGGGTGACCAGGTGTGAAATGGAAAAGAATGAAGTAAAGTGCAAAATACAAATAGATCTGAATGAAATTGTTTGTACACAACCACATCTAAAATTTGTTTCAGTTTCATAGTTCTAGGTCAAATACATATGTATATCAAAAGTTATGATGTAGATATTGCTTAATTTATAGTACCCTATATGCAGTTAACACTAGAAACTTCTAAGGGCCATAACTCTGGTGTTACTAAGGCAATTTGACTGAAACTTGGCGGGCCGCAAAAACTCATATTGGCGAACATGAAAATGAAGTTTTATATAAATATTCCCAACCATTTCCTAGATATGGCTCCGGACGGACGGAGGGACGGACGGAAAGACGGACGGACGTACAACGACAAAACTATATCCCTCCAACTTTACTCGGGGGATGAAAAACCGTGATAAATTTTTCTTGCATACCAGACGGGGATTTCTGGTATTTTTACCACTGCTGGAAAAATCCATCTAACACCCGGGGTGTAAGATGACTCTCGTGTTGTAAATGTAGAAGATTTATGTAGTAATTTTTATTCTATTTAAAAAAACGGAATAAAAATTCAATACTTGACAGTTCCTATTGGTTCCTGATAGTAATATTTCTCGATTCAAATCATGTTATTATTTTGTCAAAAATTCAAAACGTTCCGCTGCAACTGATATTAACAAAACCGGAAGTAAACGTTGTTTTCTGTTTTGAAACGTCATGACGTCTTTCCTGTTTACGGACATTGGTTTCACGTGCTTTGTTTAAATACATTGCTATAAGAAATAATTCTTAAAAGAAAGCCGTTCGATTGCTTTTATTTTATTATAATTTCTTGAAATCGGTATACAAGAGAAAGATATGGAAATATCCGGCTCTCGGATAACTGTTTAGGCGGTAACACAGCAAAGAGTCTCGTTACTTCCTAAACAGTTACCCTCGAGGCCGGATATTCCCATCCGCACCTACAACCAGTGAAAGAACTTATAGTGCCCGATATAAATCTAGACAATATGACAATAAAATGAACATGCTAAATATCAGTGTTGTACATGCAGATTGCAGTCAATAGTTTTGAGACATTTAATTTGGCGTTCCATTTACCCAATTTATAAATAAGACTATTAAGAGTCCAAACTTTTGGAGGGCACTGTATTTATGAACAGTTAGGTAATGTTAGAAGATAGGTCAGTGTTAGGCTGAGGTAGTTTATCAGCCCCTTTCCAGGCAGGTATTTTATAAAACCCCTTCCAAGAATTTATACAACCTCGGCCCCCTCCCCCCTTGTTCTAGACAAACTCTTTGCTAGCACTGATCAGGTATAATCAACAATAGCTCTATTGTTAAGGTGAAAAAAGAATATTTTGTTGAATGTTTCAATTTGTGGGTTAGTTCAAAATTAATTACCTTTATTGGAATATGTCAATGTTGCATAAAATCTGAAAAAAAATATATCATTTTCCAGATCTATTTTGATATTAAATCTTAAATGAATTCTCTTACTTAAATATCATATACTTCACAAATCTTCCTCTTTGATTGTGTCTGACGGAAGAGGGGGAGGACTCTATGATAAGCAGTTTTTAAATTCTACAAGGACTGAACTGTTTTGATATCTGTCTTCTGGCCTGTTTCGTCGGGCCCTTAAGGGTGTTTCTCTTATTTCTCTGTCTTCTGAAAAAGGCATTGAATACATACGTGTTTGGTTCTAAAGGTTTGCTTTTTATATATTTATACACGAGCATTTTTGTGTTTTACATGCCATGCCTTTTTGTTTCCATTACGTATGTTAGAGATTCACCTGGGGGGATTACTTTTATTTACACTGTCCCGTGTCTTTGGAACATGGTGGGGGTTAAGAGTGAGGTTGGGGGCGCACCATAAACCGGTTTAAGCTCCCCAGTGGTGCCACTGACCGTTCCAAGTTCCTCTGTTTGTTCGTTTTGTCCTAATGTGTTGGCTTTGTATGTGCGCTTGTATTTGTGTGTGTGTGTGTGTTTGTGGTGTATTGGCTTTCTGTGTGTGCGCTTGTATGTGTGTGTGCGGGTGGTGTCTGCGTGCTGTAGGTTTCGATTTGGGGAGGCTGCGTTTTTGGTGCGTGGCATTCCCTGTTTGATATTTGTCTTTGTTTTTGTTTTTTTTTGTTGTTTTTTCAAACTGACTGAAACGTCTAGAAGTTGACGTCAAAATTACACAAAACGCTTGGCTTTGAAGAAGTCATTCACACAAAGTGGGGCTTTACTGGTTAATAATTAATGTTTGGACTGCCATCGCATGAAGATCATTTTCCGAATTTGACAACTTATGCCGGATTTCCACACTTGCCTCTGCCTGCCAGTCCAAGACCGACAGTTTTGCTACTGGACTGGCTTCCTTTGAGAGCCAGCTGCTCATTGAAACAAGTAGAAATTCCTGTAACCCCATTGACGATTTTATATTTAAAATAGTAATAAATAAATGTATGACTGACATAAAGTTTGCAGAACCAGCAGAGTTTCAAAGGAACTGGTCCTGTGGACCAGCTTAAATTTTAGGTGACTGTTGACCCTGTATAAAGAACCAAACAAACATACTAGTCATTGTAAACTTCCATGTCCTGGTTGTCTAACTTCCCAAAATATTTTGCCAACTTCCAGATGTCAAATGAAAAGTTTGATCATGTAAAGATGTGTATAAATAGTTTTTTACTTGGCAAAATGATAACATATCGTCAAAAAAGGTGAAAAATATGTTTTATGGCATTTTACCAGTGATTGAAATTTAGTGCGAACCGTCTCTATAATGACTCATAAAAAATACATTTGGCTCGTAAGTTTACCCAGATCACGAGCCGAAATTCTTTATAAAAGTTACGTTCGGCTCAAGCGTTTTACAAGATTACGAGCCAGGACGGCTGGTGATTAAAAATCCTAATTTCAATGGCTGTTTATATTCAACTGTAATAGAATATAAAATTAAGGTGACTGACTTATCATCTGTCTGGATTTATCATCAGTACCAGTATATGATATAAATAGATAATAGATTATTATTATTACTACAGTATTATTATTTTTATACATGCAGTCTTCGAGTATCCGATAGAAGTAGAAGAAGCAAGAGCTGTCAGTGGACAGCGTGCTCGACTATTCTCAGTACTTGCTTGATAGTATATATATATAATATAAGCTATTACTAAAACTTCAACATTACAATAAGGCCATACCAAATTGATATATCGTTCGTCGAACTACCGCATCAATAATTTCATTCCCGAGAAAAAAGTAATAAAAATCACCCGCCCGCACGTACATAAAAATCTCCAAAATTATTTTTTTCCGATTACGCGGCCCGGAATAATAACTGCAAAACAGGTTTTATCGCTGTTTTAATGCGTCAAAGTGATATTGATCGGATTTCATGCGTCCGTAATATATGTAGCTGATGACCCAAACTCAAAAAGTTAGGAATTATGGTGTCGTTCATCATTTCTTGTAAATCTGGAGTGTCTGTGCTAGTGCCACACATGGCCTTCGATGTGCCTGTAGGTATGTACTTTTGTTCAATACAGTGAAAAGAACGAAGCCCGACTTGTAAGACGTGCACGGGGATGCAGTTAAAAATATTTGGAAATATTGTTGAGATATAAAGTTTTCAAATCATTTGTTATCAGCTGTTTAGTTCAGCATCTAACATCAAGAGCCGAAAGCTGAGGCCGACTACTATCTTTAAAAAATATTTTTTCACAGATTCTGACCGACCTATCACATTGTCTCGGCTAAATCTTTTTGAACGTAACTTCTTAGAACAGCAGTCAGATATTCTATCAAAACGCATTTAGTCAATTTAAAATTGGTTTAGCTTATCAAATAAGTAGTGTGGATATGAAAATAATTTCTAACAGAATCTGTCCTTTTGTAACCCCAAATCTGCCTGTTTTTATAATAATTGGCTGTGAATTGATTGAACGAGAGAAACTAAAAAAAAAAAACAGACCTCCCCAACTCTAAATTTCTAGTTCAGTCAAAGCACAACAAACAGCACTTATAAGAGTGGCCATATTGGGATCATTCTTTGTCCGTCTGTTATCATTTTTGCCTGAAATGGATCTCTACCACAAAAACTTAAGCTAGCCTGATCTGTTAAGAAATTATTCCAAAGGGATTCAAACAATGTCGAAGCATCTGTTTGGTCTCACTGGTCAAGTGGTTTATTACTTCCCCTAACCTCTATGGGTTGGAGTTCCACTAGGGGCACACAGTTGTCATGTGTCAAAGCCATCTAACTGTGTTTCAGAAGAAATGATATTCCACACATGTGCCTGTTTTGTCCCAAATATTCCTCATCCTGTGCCGTTAAATAGGCACGCCTTAAGATTAATGTAGAAAAAAATCAAAATTAACAATAAGACACTGATCCCTTAGTAATTATAATTACAAAAGAAATGTGATTCAGTGAGTTTTGGCAAGAATTTATTTGCAAAATCATTCATGTAGTCTTTAAAACATATAGAAAAGCTGTATACGAGGGGCGTTCAATATGTAATGTTACTCTGTATGTAGTTCCGTAACCGCTTATCATTTTAGATGCGGTTTTCGGCATATTATAGAGCAATTTATTGGCAACACAATGCTTTATAAATTATAAAATTCGGTTGATTCAAAGTGAAAATATAATCATTTGAGTGAGGTATACTCGGGTATACTAGGAAATTTTATGTCCAAAATACTGAGACTGTAATATGCAATTCATTGATTCTACTATTCAACAACTAGAACTCTAAATCATTTTTCAGTATAAACTGGTAAAACAAATCATGATCTTCACAAAAACATATGAAAACTAAAATAAAAAAGTTTATATCAGTTTTAATTTGAGTGTGTATATTTTTACTCGAAAAATGATAAGGTGAGTACAATAAGCCTCTGCAATTTTGTCAGCGTTTAAAAAATTCTTGTATTTTAAGTTGATACTAGCATCTTAATTCTCGAATGCGAAACTAGTTCTTACAACTTTGATTAATCGCTCTCAACACCCATTCTAGATGGAATCAACCTCGAGTTTAGATTTTTTAGTTGTGTTGTAAAATTAGAAATGCAATAAATAGTTTAAAACAAAAGCAAACTCATCACAAATTGCTGTACCTCGTAGAAAAATGATAGAATTTTGTGATTTTACAAGTCATTCTATTTTCCTGATACTCTGGATGCCCAGTACAAACCTAAATTATAATTATGGTCCAGTATACCTGAGCACACCTCAATAAAATGATTATATTTTTACTTTGAACATGCCGATTTTTATAATTAATATAGCATTTTGTTTCCAATAAATTGCTTTATAATGTGCCGAAAACCGCATGTAAAAATGATAAGCGGTTACGGAACTACATACGGAGTAACATTACATATTGAACGCCCCTCGTACTGTGTTACCCACACTGTAAATGTTTGATTTCTGTGTTATTTCTTAAGAAATGTTAACTTCATCTATAATCATAACCAACTCCTCAAGGGTCTAAGCTGGGAAAAAAAATAAAAAACCCGCTCGCTCCATGTAAAATCATCCCGCCTCTGAAAAATATCAAAATTTAGAAAAAAAAATAAAATAAAAATTTCGGTCGCTCCTATTTTTTTTTTTTTTTTTTTTTTTTTTTTAAAATTTTCCGAAGAACTATTAATCAATTTGGTATGGTCTAAGCATATTCTAAGTCGAAAGGAGCCACAATTTAGTCGAAATGCTTGATAGAGTTGCCTCCTCCTATTACAGACTGTGTTCATGACGGTAAACAAGTATGCAAAATAAGAAAGCAATATCTCAATGGGCTTTGAAAATTTCGCAGTTTTTCCGTTTTCTCCGTCGATCTCCGCTATTTTAAAGCAATTCTGGACCATTTGAGAATCGTTTTTACCATTTTAAGGTAAAGACACAGACGACTGAACATTGTTGTTGCGTCTGCTTCATTGAGTTATGATTTGCAGTTGTTATTCGCCCTAACTAAGCAACTGTTTGATCATCCATATTAGTCGATGACGACATTATATGCATTATAAACAGTAATACTCTCTTACTTCAAACGTTGTTTTCTTCCGTCTCCCACGTCGGAATGACGCCATACTCTAAATACATGTCGCCCTGACGTGTTGCTGCATTTTTCGTATATATGGACAAAAAGTGTACTTCTGGCTGCGAACGTTAGCGATCGAATTCAAATCGCGACAGATCAAAAAGCGACTGCGCCGGTTATGCGTAGCTATGGTAATAAAAACGTTCGACGCGCTTCGCCTATCAGCAAAAATTTTACAAAATACATATGACCAAATTACAGAGAGATTCCGAATTACAACGATATATTTCACATTATTATTTACACAATAAGCAACATTTGACAGCAAAAGTCTATGTTATTTTTAACAGACCTCGTATCAGTGCAATAACAATAGTTTTATAGAGTAATATTCATTATTTATATGCTGTTCAATTTTCAAGTGACAAAATCCTTTCTTTCTATGATTTGGTGTCGTTTGATTTTTTTTTCTCTCAAAATTCAATGTTAAAACCTTTTTCTCCTCTCCTTACACAAATTTAATGTTGATCTTTTATTTTCGAGAACTTGATTCGCAGTCTCCTAAATCCGGTACAAATTTATTTATGGCATTTGAAACATTATTTCTTTTTTTCTGGTATATCTATCCCATCTGTGTTATGCGGCTTGTGTATAGGACGCATGTTAATTCACATTGCTTGTATGAATATACTCAATAATCCAAATGTGCCAGGGAATATACCAACACCTAATCCAAGTACGGGATGATTTTTACAGCCGCAATGTTCATAAAATCTATGATAAGTGAATTATCAAATATAAAAATAGAAGTAGGAATTGTGCACCAGAAAATACACTGCAGTCTGTTTCGTATAAAGCTAGAAGCATGCTTACAAATACACTGCAGTATACATGTACATTTAAACTTTTGTTTGACATTATTAATTTTAACTATTGACTTTTTTTTTTATCATGCTTGAAATAAATGTCCGCTTGTATTGATTTCTGATACATTCATATTACAAAAAATTAGGCCAATATTAAATATTTTGACACAAATCCATTAACTTTACGTCTGAAAATGAATGATAACAGACAAGATCCAGATAGAGTTTCTCACGAGAGTTAATAAAACGTTCAAGATACAGCCCGTTCCCGTGTACCGCCTGATAAAATCTCTTATAAAATTACCATTGAAGCCGGGACTCGATGGTCCTAATGGATCAGACACAATACAAGTACTGAGTGGACGTTCACGACAAAAAATGTAAGTATAGGACTCAGTCAAGCAATACCACCAAACACAGTTTTATCGACATGTTCCTTAAAACGGCACTGACTTCATGACGAACGTTATTGTTAATGCATAAGAACATGTTATGCCCTAGTATGTATTTTATGTAAAAAAGTGGAGGCAACAGTGATGCTCAATTTTAATGGCGCATGTAAGGAACCCAAACGTTACGCCGACATGACGTCATCGTATCCGTATTTCAACAATAAATACACTGGAGGTAACACGTCTCGTGGAATAATTACGGAGTGCATAAACGTTAAATGAAATATTTTTCTTGTCTTCTATTCTATCATTGCGTATGAAAGTAGGTGTTGAAATATTGTGCTATATCGTGTTGGGTCTGAAAAGACTTTAATTTAATGTAAAGCAACAGATCAACTAAAGTGACATTTTTTCTCTGTGCCGCTATGGCGCCAAATAATCGACATGGCGTCAATGTCTACAATATTCTCTTTAATACTTATGTTAATACATATAGTAACAAAAATGAATGTGATTTCCACAGGTTATTGTTTTCACGCACTGGTTATTGCTTTCACGCACTGGTTATTACCTATCGGCTCTGGCCGCAAAACTCGTAATCATTATCCGCTTAATGAACACGTGTGCGTGAAACTATAATGGCTACATAAAACGTCATCATATTCAGTGCGTTTTCAACATGGCGGTCGAGCGGACGTTGGAGGTGTTATTATGACATAATGGTCTGTCATTGGTCTTCATGTTAAACTGTTGTTTATCGCCGAATTACAGTGCTTGTTTCTGCACATATTAACATTGGAGCTAAAATTCCAAGTCGAAAAGGTGTTCGGGTATGTGTTGTAAGACAACATGGGACGCACCACACAATTTCAAAATTTCGATGAAGTTGCGGGTTTCCTCCCAGTGAAAATGTCATCACTGCTTTTCACAAATATAGTTCTACTGCTAAGAAATTGCACTTTTTCATGAAATGGCTCAGATTAGGCTAACTTTATGTGTTGTTCTTCATTTTAAGAATTGCGAACCATTTGACGAGTTTGATAGGAAAAAATTTTTTTTTTTACTGCTCTCGCTCCTTACGGTCAAGAAAGTCTGTATTTTTTTCTAAATGTGCAAGAATAAGTTTAGCGCTCTAACTCATATTTTTACCATATATTGTCGTATGTTGCGCAATTTTGAGACAAAAGTTCCCCCTAAACTATTTATTAAGTATTGCAACCAAACATATGTATTAAAAACATTCACACACGCTAGAGCCGGACCGGGAGGTAATATTCGGCCTGGAAAATGAATAATGGCCCGAGGGCTGTCGTGTTTTAACCTCTAAATAATATTATAGCCGCATGTTAATGAAACGCAATGCTTCTTCATATAAGAATGTAATTTACTTTATTTAAAAGAGATCTGAACAATAGATCTGACCACTGTCATTTTTTTATTTTTTCATCGTTAAGTTGTGGATGAAAAAAAAACAAACATGTTGTGCTTTTTATATGAGGAAACAAAAGACACAAGAACAAATAAGTAACAAACAATCATCAATAATTACCCAGGAAAAGAAGTTACTCACAGATAAACAATAGGTTTGATAAGTCATATCTACATGTATCAATCACAAACTATTGCAGAGAGTAGGACGCAGTACGGAGTTTTGGAACACTTTCAGGTTGATAATCTGTATAACACTTTATTCAAAGTGTGTACAATGTAAGTATCACTTTGTTTACAGTAAGTACATCCGTATCATATCTCGCAATGTTATAATATATCAATATAAATAAATAGTTAAAGAGAAATGTTGCTACTAATATCATATTTCTTTCCGCATTCGACAAAGTAACAAGGTTTTTTTTTTTCAAGGTAGGATCTGTTAAACGCTTAAACATGTAAGAAATAATTTATAACAAAAGAGTGCTTTAACATTATTTATGTACGATGGGCGCAGCCCAAGTGAAATTATTTGTACGACGTACTACCGCCCGAGTGTATAATTAGTGTTAAAACACGGTTTTGCTATGAACTATTTCAATCCTAATATTCCTTTCATCTAATTTAGAAGCACTCTTTCTTAGGTCGCAACAAAAACTTTTACGTCAGTCTAGCGTAAGCATGTTTTAACAGAGACAAACGTTTTATTTTGAAATACTACATTTCTGACATTTTATGCCCCCACTTTGGGGGGGGGGGGGGCGCATATACATTTGCTCTTGTCCGTCCTTCCGTCCGTCCGTCCGTGCGTCCTTCCGAGAATGTTGTGTCGCGCCTAGCTCCAAAAGTATTTGACATAGAGTCACAAAACTTTACAGGAATGTTGGTCAGCATGTGTAGTTGTGCACCTGGGGTTTTGCGTCCGGATTCATTCAGTCATGTAGAAGTTATGGCTCCTGACTTTGTAAAAATTGGTCATTTTAGTGTTGTGTCGCGTGTAGCTCCAAAAGTATTTGACCTAGAGTCACCAAAGTTTACAGGAATGTTGGTCAGCATGTGCAGTTGTGCACCTGGGGGTTCGCGTCCGGATTCATTCAGTATTGTAGGAGTTATAGCCCCTGACTTAGTTAAAAATTGGTCATTTTTATGTTGTGTCGTGCGTAGCTCCAAAAGTATTTGACCTAGAGTCACCAAAGTTTACAGGAATGTTGGTCAGCATGTGCAGTTGTGCACCTGGGGTTTCGTGTCCGGATTCATTCAGTATTGTAGGAGTTATGGTCCCTGACCTGGGAAAAAATGTCATTTTAATGTCATGTAGTGGGGGCATCTGTGTCCCATGGACAAATTTCTAGTTTAGTTTTTAATGTACTTGCTGTTGGATAATTGAAGTAACCCGTCTGCTACATTTTTTTTTCAGTCATTAATTCTTTTTGCCATGGGCCTACGTTGTAACGCCCGGCTGTAAGACTGTGTTCTGGGTCATCTGTGTATCTGGGAAATCTACCCTTAAGTTTTTATCTTTAGGTCATCAGAATATATAAAATATTACACTTCGGTCTTTACCTTATTTTTATTTGTTTTAGAAAATCTAGCTCGACTGCGATGAAAGCCTTAAGCTTATATGAACCACTTTCGATTCCGCTTTCTGGAAAAACCAGTACTTGTGTTATAAGCGAAGTCGTGGTCGTGACCCCAGTTGAGCTCGAACCCACAAACCCACAACCACTTGATTGAGTGGCCGACCTTAACCACTAGACTAACGCTCCCATTTAATTACACTTTAAAATAATTGAATAAATGTTATACTAGGCTAAAATATAAATATTTCATTCTGATATTTACAACGCACGGACCGCCTTACATAATAGTATTCACACGCATGCAAAGATATCAAGCATTATCTAGGGCCACACCAGGAACCGTCAATGACAAATATTAGAATCAATTTTAATAAAAACTTGCTATTTTTTTACTCCTTTCTTAAATACTACATTTTACAGACGTTTTTCACGTATATGCCGACGGATCGTATTTTCGTTTTAGCCTCTCTTATGGCAATTTATTTATCGAAACCCACGTTGAAAATCATTTGAAGCTCTATGGCTATACAAAATTTCAAATAGGCAGAGACTATAAGTATTAAAAGTAGTCAAAACTATAAAAACTTTTTAAAACAAGTCACTTTATTTTTAACCATCGTTTCGGCTACATTAGCCTTCTTCAGGGTTCAAAATAAACATAACAAAGGAAGTGACGTCAACGTCAAACGACGTCGATGACGACAACGTCAATATTAAACAAAGAGTTTGGCGTAAAAATCATAAACAGGATCATAGTGTGATACATAAAAACTGGTGAAAAAATGCAGTATAAGTGCAATGGTTAAGGAAAGGTACCAGTAAAAACTGATTATGGAATACATACACAGCAATAATATATACGTATATAACAAGTATTTCAGAAAAGCATTAATACAGAATTTTGAATTCATTCCTTGTGGAGACACAGTGCCCAAACGATACATCCAGGAAGTCTCATTTAAAAGACTTTTCCAAGGATTAGTTACTTTATCAATGGGCATAAAAGAGAAATCCTGGATGGTATGTCCTTGAGAATTAAAATGTTCAGAAACATTAGTAGTAGTTTCTGGATAATGATTGATATCAAATCTATGACTATTCATTCTTTGTGAACATTGCTGGTGTGTTTGTCCAACATACTGTTTAAAACATTTATTACATGTTATTGAGTAAATAACATCAGATGAACTGCATGACAGATCATGTCTAACATTATAACAAGATGAATTGGTGGAACTAGAAAATGAATTATCTTCATTAATATTTAAACAGTGTGTACAGCGACGTCTAAAACATTTACTTACACTACAATTTATGTCTTTCTTACTCAGCCTAGAATGAACTAAAACATCTTTGATATCCTTGGGTCTTTTGTAAGCAACAATAGGTCTATAGTCATATAATTATCTAACACTCTCTTAGAAGATTCCAATATTGGTTTATTATTTTACCAATATTAGGCAAAGATGGATTGTAGGTACATACAAAAGGAATGACTTTATCCGCATTTTTGTTACTGCACGAATTAAGAGCATCTTGCATTGATAGAGAGGAAAAAGCTGCAGATGCGGTCACATTATTCGAAGTCATTTCTCAGCCCTGGCAGAGACGGCATTTAGCAGAATATTCTTCTTATCTCTATACAGCACAACAGCCATTTGGTTACGTAGGATGTTACGAAAAGAGCACATTTGGAAAAAACATCATGACGACGGTGACGCGAGAAAACCATGGCACGTACTGTATTAACGTTTGCAAGACGTTAATGTACAGATATGCTGGTACACAGGTAAAATAGTGTTGATACTTAATTCAACTTAAAATATATAATTACAATATGAGTGGAAGTATTCTAAATATGATAAGATTAATGTGTATACTAGTAGGAAATACCAACCAAGTAAAAATTACATCATCTTCGAGTCAAAAAAAGCTGCAGATGCGGTCACATTATTCGAAGTCATTTCTGTGCCCTGGGCACACAAATATAGATTCAATATTTTCATTTGGAATGACTTCGGATAATGTGATCGCATTTACAAAACAGACCCTGAAACGTTGACAATATCTCGAAATAAGTTCGTCTCCAAATTGGTAAATGTATAGCTAAATGTAAATAAACTTCATTTGGAGAAGTCTCAAAGACTGCGTCTAAGGATGCAATTACAGGACAGTTTCTACTTTTTTCAGGGTACATTTTGTAAATGTGGTCACTCTATTCGAAGTCATTCTAAACGAACAGATTGTACGTTTGTATGCGCAGGACCGAGGAATGAATACTGTGGGGGCTTAAAAAGCATGTCAGTATATGATATACGGTGTAAGTACCAAGTATGAGATAAAATAATATGTTTAAATTACATAGACATTTGGACATCTGCAAAACGGTTTGGCTTTTGACCTACAGTGTGTTTTTAGTATATGGTATTATACGATTCAATATAATGTAGGTTAAAATTATGTGGATACTAGAAACACTTGTAATATGTTAATTAAGAAAAAAAATAAGTTCCCAAAGTGGTTTATCGTAGAATAACCCGAGTTCTGAGTTCTTATGTGTAAGAATATAGTCTATCACGAAGGCCCTAAGCCTGAGTGATATATTGTTTCGCATAAGAACGAAAAATTCGAGTTATTCTACGATAAATCACACTTGGGTTACTGCTACCTGATGATAGGAATAAACTAAACATTTTATCATTTTGTATCAACTTGACAAGTAAATCATATATGAAATGAAATCTATTAGAACTTTACTGTATGCAATATTTCATTACCTTATATATGCCAAATTGGCATTGCTAAACAAATTCGATTAGGTCAAACAATTAAATGTTCTCATTTTTTTAAAGTGTTCATCTGAGAAATTTTGCTGTCACGATATAGATTATATGCTGTTTAAATCAAATTCAACACTTTTTATCACTAAGATGAAAAATGGATTCCGACGATTCTAACTCACATGTACTATGTATTCTGACAATTATAACCAAATTCTGCAATTTATTTCAATAACTCAAACTCAGATGAACAATGTATTCTGACAAATCTAACTCTGGTCTATGATATATTCTGACAATTCCGTCTTAGGTGTACAATAGATTCTGACGATTCTAAACCAGGTGTAAAATGTCTTCTGACAATTCTGACTTAGTTCTATAATGTATTCTGACAATTCTAACTCAGTTTCATTATGTATTCTGACAATTCTGTCTCAGGTGTAGAATGTATTCTGGCAAATCCAACTCAGTTCTATAATGTATCCTGACAATTATGTCTCGGTTTACAATGTATTTTGTTAATTCTAACTCAGTTCTACAATGTAATCTGAAAATTCTATCTCAGGTGTACAATATAATCTATAAAATGTATGTTAACAATGGTTCTAACTCAGATGTCCAATGTATTTTAACAATTCGTACTCAGTTCTACAACGTATTCTGACAGTCTAATGAGTACATTGCATTCTGACGAATTTAACTCGGGTGTTAAATGCATTCTGATTTTTTTTTAACTCAGGTGTAAAATATATTTTGACAATATTTCTAACTCAAATGCACAATGTGGCCTGGCAATACTAGCCATGATGGACATCCATTTGGTGAACCTGAATGAACCTTTTCGCAGCTAGGAAAGTGCGTTGTTTCTCTCAAATTTGTTACATTGTCAAGTTAAACCATCCTCTGCTTCCTGTTTTTATATTAAAGTAGTAACGAAGGCTGTTACACCAAAGACAACTGAAACTCATAGTGTGGTTCCAAACACTACCTTGATAATATCGACTGACACGATAGAAGAGTTAACTGAACCAACCACTCGGAATGAAAGTAAGAAGAACTCCATCTATTTCTACTTGTATATAGAAAATTGTATTTGCTACAACTCAATAAATACTGTTATTACATACTCGTTTCTATTCCCCGTAAAGTTATACTGGTACCGGAAACGTCAATATTTTTCCATACACTGACGCCTGATTTTCATATCGGGTGCGTGACGTAATTCAGTGTGCTGTTGCACTATTTTTTTTCTATTTAGTTCAGTATTGTCAGTCCTATTCAGGCTATTGAACAAATTTATGATATTTGCATTATATTTATACGTGTAGATGTGTATGTAATAAAAAGGTTATTATCTTTGCATCGGGAAATATGCACTCGTTCTTCAGTGGAAGAAAATTGCGCTCCTAAAGTCGCGCAATATTTCCACTGAAGAACTCGTGCAAAGTTCCCGATACAAAGCTAATAACCTATAAATATCAGCATGTTCTTTAGCACACGATTGATTCTGCATTTGCGTCCAATGTAAAACATGAACAGCATACACATCTGTGCAGTCTGATCAAGATCTGTACTGTATGCTATTCGTCCAGTATTGTTCTGGTAAGCGCCAATTGAAGAGTAAATCGTGCTGTTCAAATTGAAAGATGGACAAGTTCATTATAAAAATTTAGCAGGTAAACTATAACTGTTACCTACACCTGTGTGTTAAAAACGTTTGATAATTTGATTAGTTTATCTGTAAGTGCATTTCCTTTTCTTGGATGCATTGTGCATAGTGATTCTATTTGTCCAGTCTTAAGAATGTACTGCATGTGAGAAATTGTGCCTGAGTATTCAAAGATGTCTGGATTAAACTTTGTGGCAGTTATAATACAATTAAAAAAAACCTCAGTTGTATGATGTATTCTGTCAATTCTGTTCAAGTGTACAATGGATTCTGACGATTTAGAATCAGGTGTAAAATGTATTCTGACAATTCTAACATAGTTCCATGATGTATTCTGACAATTCTAACTCATTTTATAATGTACTGGTATTCTAACAATTCTGTCTCAGGTGTAGAATGTATTCTGGCAATTCTAACTCAGATGCACAGTATGCAGACAAATATAATTATGTTCTATAATGTATTCTGTCCATTTTGTCTCAGGTGTATAATAAATTCTGACAATTCTGACTAAGGTGTACAGTGCATTCTGACAATTTCAACTCAGTTCTAAAATGTATTCAGACAATTCTGTCTCAGGTGTACAATATAATTTGACGATTCTAACTCAGGTGTAAATTGTATTCTTAAATAACTCTAACTCAGGTGTAAAATGTATTCTGACAATGGTTCTACCTCAGATGTTCAATGTATTTTGACAATTCTTACTCAGTTCTACAATGTATTCTGACAATTCCATGGCAGGTGTACAATGTATTCAATTCCGTCCAAGGAATACATTGTATTCTGACGATTTTAACGCAGGTGTTAAATGTATTATGATAAAAATTCTAACTCAGATGCACAATATATTCTAGCAATTCTAGCTTAGATGGACATCCATTTGGTGAACCTGAATGAACCTTTTCGCAGTTAGGAAAGTGCGTTTTTTCCCTCAGATTTGTTACATTGTCAAGTTAAACCATCCTCTGCTTCCTGTTTTTATATTAAAGTAGTAACGAAGGCTGTTACACCAAAGACAACTGAAACTCATAGTGTGGTTCAAAACACTACCTTGATAATATCGACTGACACGATAGAAGAGTTAACTGAACCAACCACTCGGAATGAAAGTAAGAAGAACTCCATCTATTTCTACTTGTATATAGAAAATTGTATTTGCTACAACTCAATAAATACTAATATCAGCATGTTCTTTAGCCCTACTCATGCGTGACGCGATTGATTCTGCAATTGTGACCAGTGTAAATATGAACAGCATACACATCTGTGCACTCTGATCAAGACCTGCACTGTATGCCATTCGTCCAGTGTTGTTCTGGTAAGCACCAATTGAAGAGTAAATCGTACTGTTCAAATTGGAAGATAGACAAGTTCATTATAAAAATTTAGCAGGTAAACTATAACTGGTACCTACATCTGCGTGTTGAATAAGTTTGATAATTTGATCAATTTATCTGTGAGTTAATTTCCTTTTCTTGGAAGAATTGTACATAGTGATTCTATTTGTCCCGTTTTAAGAATGTTCTGCATGTGAGAAATTGTGCCTGAGTATTCACAGATGTCTGGATTAAACTTTGTGGCAGTTATTATACAATTGAAAAAGAAACTCATTTCTACGATGTATTCTTGGCGATTCTGTGTCAGGTATACAATGGATTCTGACGATTCTAAATCAGGCGTTAAAAAAGTATTCTTACAATTCTAACTTAGTTCTATTATGTATTCTGACAATTCTAACTCAGTTTTATAATGTATTCTGACAATTCTGTCTCATGTGTAGAATGTATTCTGGCAATTCTGTCTCAGGTGCACAATGTATCCAGACAATTCTAATTATGTTCTATAATGTATTTTGACCATTTTGTCTCAGGTGTACAATGAATTCTGACAATTCTGACTCAGGTGTACAGTGTATTCTGACAATTCCAACTCAGATTTGTATTGTATTCTGAAATTTTGTTTCAGTGTACAATATATTCTGACAATTCTTACTCAGTTCTACAATGTATTCTGACAATTCTGTCTCGGGTGTACAATATAATCTGACGATTCTAACTCAGGTGTAAAATGTATTCTTAAATAACTCTAACTCAGGTGTAAAATGTATTTTAACAATGGTTCTAACTCAGATGTTCAATGTATTTTGACAATTCTTACTCAGTTATACAATGTATTCTGACAATTCCGTGTCAGGTGTACAATGTATTCAATTCCGTCCAAGGAATACATTGTATTCTGACGATTTTAACTAAGGTGTTAAATGTATTCTGATAAAAATTCTAACTCAGATGCACAATATATTCTAGCAATTCTAGCTTAGATGGACATCCATTTGGTGAACCTGAATGAACCTTTTCGCAGTTAGGAAAGTGCGTTTTTTCCTTCAAATTTGTTACATTGTCAAGTTAATCCATGCTCTGCTTCCTGTTTTTATATTAAAGTAGTAACGAAGGCTGTTACACCAAAGACAACTGAAACTCATACTGTGGTTCAAAACACTACCTTGATAATATCGACTGACTCGATAGAAGAGTTAACTGAACCAACCACTCGGAATGAAAGTAAGAAGAACTCCATCTATTTCTACTTGTATATAGAAAATTGTATTTGCTACAACTCAATAAATACTAATATCAGCATGTTCTTTAGCCCTACTCATGCTTGACGCGATTGATTCTGCAATTGCGTCCAGTGTAAATATGAACAGCATACACATCTGTGCACTCTGATCAAGATCTGCACTGTATGCCATTCGTCCAGTATTGTTCTGGTAAGCACCAATTGAAGAGTAAATCGTACTGTTCAAATTGAAAGATGGACAAGTTCATTATAAAAAATTAGCAGGTAAACTATAACTGGTACCTACATCTGCGTGTTGAATAAGTTTGATCAGTTTATCTGTGAGTTAATTTCCTTTTTTTTGGAAGCATTGTACATAGTGATTCTATTTGTCCCGTTTTAAGTATGTACTGCATGTGAGAAATTGTGCCTGAGTATTCACAGATGTCTTGATTAAACTTTGTTGCAGTTATTATACAATTGAAAAAGAAACTCATTTCTACGATGTATTCTTGGCGATTCTGTGTCAGGTATACAATGGATTCTGACGATTCTAAATCAGGCGTTAAAAAAAGTATTCTTACAATTCTAACTTAGTTCTATAATGTATTCTGACAATTCTAACTCAGTTTTATAATGTATTCTGACAATTCTGTCTCAGAGGTTAAACGTATCCAGACAATTCTAATTATATTCTATAATGTATTCTGACCATTTTGTCTCAGGTGTACAATGAATTCTGACAATTCTGACTCAGGTGTACAGTGTATTCTGACAATTCCAACTCATTTTTGTATTGTATTCTGAAATTTTGTTTCAGTGTACAATATATTCTGACAATTCTTACTCAATTCTACAATGTATTTTGACAATTCTGTCTCAGGTGTACAATATAATATGACGATTCTAACTCAAGTGTAAAATGTATTCTTAAATAACTCTAACTCAGGTGTAAAATGTATTTTAACAATGGTTCTAACTCAGATGTTCAATGTATTTTGACAGTTCTTACTCAGTTCTACAATGTATTCTAACAATTCCGTGTCAGGTGTACAATGTATTCAATTCTGTCTAAGAAATACAATGTATTCTGACGATTTTAACTCAGGTGTTAAATGTATTCTGAAAGAAAAATCTAACTCAGGTGTAAAATATATTTTGACATGACAATATTTCTAACTCAGATGCACAATATATTCTGGCAATTCTAGCCCGGATGGACATCCATTTGGTGAACCTGAATGAACCTTTTCGCAGTTAGGAAAGTGCGTTTTTGCCCTCAGATTTGTTACATAGTCAAGTTTATCCATGCTCTGCTTCTTGTTTTTATATTAAAGTAGTAACGAAGGCTGTTAAACAAAAGACAACTGAAACTCATACTGCGGTTCCAAACACTACCTTGATAATATCGACTGACACGAGAGAAGAGTTAACTGAACCAACCACTCGGAATGAAAGTAAGAAGAACTCCCTTTTCTTGGATGCATTGCAGTGCAGTGACTCTATTTGGCCCATTTTAAGAATGTACTGCATGTGAGAAGTATTGCCTGAGTATTCACAGATGCCTGAATTAAACTTTGTGGCAGTTATTATACAATTGAAAAAAGACACTTTTTCATTTTTTTGTCTCCATCCGTTATTAAAATTATTTCATACATTTAAAAGGCCTGCATTTGTTCTTACCAGATGCATTATTATATACCAGGACTTTAATAACACATTATCTAAAGTGCTGTAATTGAACAATTCTAATATGCATTTCTCTGTTAAAACACTCTTATGCCAGAATTGCGTCACGTTAACGTGCAGTGACGTCAAAGTTTTTTGCTGCGACTAAGAAAGAGAGCGCGTCTATATTTCATCTGCTATTTTAGATTAAGGGCATATTCGAATCGAAATAATTTACAGCAAAAGAGTGTTTTAACATTATTTATACACTCGGGCGGTAATACGTCGTACAAATAGTTTCACTCTGGCTGCGCCCTCGTGCAAATATTACGCCCGACGTATAACCGCCCATCGTGCATAAATAGTGATAAAGCACTTTTTTGCCATAGATGATTTGTAAAATAAAGAGATTGCTTTGATTCGAATCTTGAGCTCAAAATGATTAACAATAAGAACGAGGTAATTGTCATCGGACATCATACTCCTAAATTCCAATTTCTTTCCCGAGTATTCATCTTGAACCTCATCATTACAATTTAAACAAATACTTTAGAGCTTTTGCCACCACGTTACTTATCAAATCACAAATTTGAATTTTAATAAAATGATCCCCAGTACTCGTATACTAAGTTTGATTTAAACGTGCAGACTTTACTGAATACTTTGGCTTTCACAGTAACCTCTGCACTAGAGACTACTGATGTAATGTCAACAACTGAAACTAGAGTTGTCACTGGAATGACGAATTATGCCCCCACAATATGGCCTTTTCACAGAACTAAGCCAATATCAAAGCCGAATTTGCTTGACCTTTGACCTACTGATCACAAAATCAATAGAGGTCATCTGCTAGTCATGATCAACCTCCCTATGAAGTTTCATGATCCTCTGCCTAAGCGTTCTCAAGTTATTGTCCGTAAAAGGTTTTAATAACCTTTGACCTTTGGAACTCAAAATCAGTATGGGTCATCTGCTTGACATGACCAACCTCCAGATTAAGTTTCCTGATCCTAGTCCCAAGCATTCTCAAGTCATTGTCCGAAAACTGTTTAAATGTTCCGGGTCACTGTGACCTTGACCTGTAATCTACTGACCTCAGAGTCATAAAGGGGTGATCTGCTATTCATAGCCAACCTCCCTATCAATTTTCATCATCGTAGACCCAAGCGTTCTCAAGTTATCATCCTTAAACCGTTTAACTGTTCCAAGTCACTGTGACCTTGACGTTTGACCTACTGACCTCAAAATAGAACTTGACCTGTATTTTATGATGTTACACCTGTGTACAAAAAATTATGATCCTAGGCCCAAGCGTTCTAAAGTTATCATCCGGAAGCCATTTAATTGTTCCGAGTCCCTGTGACCTTGACCTTTGACCTACAGACCTCAAAGTCGAACTTGACCTGCATTTCAGG
This sequence comes from Mercenaria mercenaria, assembly GCF_021730395.1. Taxonomy (NCBI): domain Eukaryota; kingdom Metazoa; phylum Mollusca; class Bivalvia; order Venerida; family Veneridae; genus Mercenaria; species Mercenaria mercenaria. The sequence goes on from NC_069366.1 coordinate 71,900,596, forward strand.
ATGTTACATCTGTGTACCAAAATTTATAATCCTAGACCCAAGCGTTCTTAAGTTATCATCCGGAAACCATTTAACTGTTCCGAGACCTGTGACCTTGACCTTTGATTTACAGACCTCAAAGTCGAACTTGACCTGCATTTCATGATGTTACACCTGTGTACCAAAATTTATGATCCTAGGCACAAGCGTTCTCAAGTTATCGGCCGGAAATCGTTTAACTGTTCAGGGTCACTGTGACCTTGACCTTTGACCTACTGACCCCAAATTCAAACTTGGCCTGTATTTTCTGATGTTACACCTGTGTACCAAAAATTATTTAAATTGGTCAAGCCGTTCTTGAGTAATCATCCGGAAACCATGCAAAACCAACGGACCGACCGACCAACCGACCGACCGACCGACTGATCAACCAACCGACCGACCGCCAGGCTCACTGCTATAACCCCCCCACCCACCCCCAAACTTCGTTTTGTGGGGGTATAAAGAACAATGTTGTCACGGAACTGCTCTATCAATGTATATTTAAAGTTAGTCCTGTTTGAAAGTATCAGTATTTACACAAAACAGTTTGATAATGAAAACGGTCTGACGATATTGTTATCTGTGTCAAGGGGCCTTCGGCCAGTGGCCGAGTGGTTAAGGTCGAATCACTTGCCCCTCATCGATGTGGGTTTGAGCCTCACTCGGGGCGTTGAATTCTTCATGTGAGGAAGCCATCCAGCTGGCTTACGGAAGGTCGGTGGTTCTACCCAGGTGCCCGCTCATGATGAAATAATGCACGGAGGGGCACCTGAGGTCTTCCTCCACCATTTAAGCTGGAAAGTCGCCATATGATCTATCATGTGTCGGTGCGACGTTAAAACCAAAAACAAATCTGTGTCAAACCCCTGAGATCATGTTGAAAAGTATATTTTCTGGATAAGTTAGAGTAAAGCCAGTATCAGGAATACAGAAATGTAAACCAAACCTTAGATAAGTAATAGCCCTTGAATGAATTTGATTAAACTCACTAACAACGTAAGTACCTGCCATGATTCTGAATAAAAATATCACAATCGACCTCAGATCAACATGTATGTACACACCAACCTACTTTCAATTTGAAAATAAATTGCCTTTTCAAATGACTTTATAACTAAATGTTTAATCCTACTGATAAGTCTTCAGTAACATGTATTTAAGTTATATTAGAGTTGATGTTTCATTTCAGACAGGACACTTTGGATTCCAGCAGAAATTTACACGTCGATTCAAGCGGGTGTCATTCTTATTGTAGCTATTGTTGCAGGAGTCATCGTATTGATCCGGAGGTTTTGTTTTTCAGACATAATTATTTAATTTCCTTACTTTACATAGTCTACCGATAGATCACAGTATTGGTATTTTAACATATACAATATTTCATACATAGACATCTTAATCAGAATTAAGATATTAATTTACAGTCACTGTACCAAAGTGGGTTTTAGTTGAATAGATATAAACGCCAACATTAAATCGATCGCTCCTACTGGATGTGTAGGCATAGGAAATAGAGATCATATAATTGCACTTACTAATCCTACAGTGTTCGTATTCAAAGTGGATCTGTTTGACATTTGATACAAGCAAACTGTATTATCTGCACTATTATTACTCTGGTACTTCATTTTATTATTGGTTTTAAAGTATTTTTACATATGTAAGTGACAGATATAGGAACCATGTCTTGAGGGTAAATCAACAATGAATAAATCCTTAATGATTTGTTGGCAAAAAAGATTTATTGGTCTGAAACATTTCATTTCACTATTGTGTATTGCATAGGGAGTTAACATAATCTCTACTTAAAGTACTAGCCAAGGCAAGTTGTCATTCTTGTGGATCCACTTATTACAAGTAAACTTCTGTATTGATATAACAACTATCACAAATTACATTAGTGAAATCATTTGGGTTATTTCAGACTTGGAAATTATTCTATACTTATTTATGTATATATCATGAAATTTAGGGTCTATTCTAGATGTGTATGGACGCCAAGATTGCTTAGCATGATAATCATTAGTTTGTCATGTGCTTTTTTCAATATTGTCGTACAATCTAATTTATCATGTAGATAAAGCAGTTTGTTATGTATTTGCTAGTTTGTCCTGTAATTCGTTAGTTTGTGTACATTTATAGTTCGTTATGTGCTTTTTCCAATATCCAATATATTCAGTACAAATCCTAAGTGATGTAGACAAATAAATTTGTTATGTAAATTTACTAGTTTGTCTAGTAAATTCGCTAGTCTGTGATTTATATTTGATAATTCGTTATGTGTTTTTCCCCAATATATTCTATACAAATCATAATTTGTTATGTAGATGAAGCAGTTTGTTGTATACGTTTACTAGTTTGTGCTGTCCAGTTAATAGTTCGTCATGTTTTTTTCCAATATTTTCGGTACAAATCATAATTTTACTTGTACATAAAGCAGTTTGCTATGTACATTTACCAGTTTGTCCTGTACAAATCATAATTTGTTATGTAGATTTACCAGTTTGTTATATACATTTACTGGTTTGTGCAGTACATTCGGTAGTTTGTGCTGTACAATTACTAGTTCGTCATGTGCATTGTCCAATATATTCGATACAAATCATAATAATGTTATGTAGGTAAACGATTTTTATGTACATTTACTCGTTTTTGCAGTACATTCGCTAGTTTGTGGCGTGCAAATAACAGTTCACCATGTGCATTTTCCAAATATTCAGTACAGATCATAATTGTTATGCAGATAAACCAGTTTGTTTTGTACATTTACTAGTTTGCGCAGTACATTCGCTATTGCGTTCAATTGTACAGAACAAACTAGTAAATGCACAGCACAAACTATGAAACGTACTGCACAAACTACTAAATGTACATAATAAACTGATTTTTCTACACAACAAATTTTGATTTGTACTGAATATATTGGAAACTGCACATAGCAAACTATTAATTTTACACAACAAACTAGAAAATGCACAGCACAAACTAGCGAATGTACTGCAAACTAGTAAATGTACATAACAAAATGCTTTATCCACATAACAAATTATGATTTACATCGAATATATTGGAAAAAGCACATAACGAACTATTAATTGTACAGAACAAGCTAGCGAATATACTCGACAAACTAGTAAATTTACAAAACAAACTGCTTTATCTGCATAACAAATTTTGATTTGAACCGAATATTTAAGAAAAAGCACATAACGAACTATTAATTGTACAGCACAAACTAGCGAACGTACTGCACAAACTAGTAAATGTACATAACAAACAGCTCTTAAACGGTCTACATAACAAATTACGGTTTGCACAGACTATACTGGAAATTGCACAAAACTATTAACTGTACAGAACAAACTTGAAAATGCACAACACAAACTAAGAAATGTACTACACAAACTTATAGATGTGCTTAACAAACTTCTTTTATTATCTACATAACAAATTATGATTTGCACCGAATATATTCGAAAAAGCACATAACGATCCATTAATTGTACAGCACAAACTCGCGGATGTGCTAGACAAACTAGTAAATGTACATAACAAACAGCTTTATCTACGTAGCAAATTATGATTTGCACCGAAAATATTGGAAAATGCATATGACAAACTAATAATTATCATGTCAAGGCAGTATAGACGTTCCATAGATGTGAATGTACAATATACTGAGTAAGGTTAGATGGGGGTTAACAAACTTTAAATAATGTACATACATGTAACTATGATTATATTATATAGTTTTTCAAAGTCGAAAAATGTCACACAAGAAATTAAATAAATGAAATATTAGCAATATGGAAGATATGACTAAACTAATAATGAGGGGGTAACGGGTTTAGAGAAGGAATGCACCTTTTATTTTAAACGGCATAATCCACAATACCGTTTAAATTCCTCATTCTTACCTTTTAACGAAATATTCCAACATAACGGGAAATCTTCTCAAACGATAACTGGCATCGCAAATGTAAAAGACTCAGCTATTGAGTTATTATACTGAAACTTCAGGCACGTAGGAAGCATTTTTAGAGTGGAGGGGGGCACACATTTCGAAAATCAGTCAACCAGATCTAGAGACTGACCCAGATCAAAGAAACAATACTTTTATCTTGGTTCTTGTTTTGTTTTCTTAGATGGGCTAAAGCTGCATATTTGGCACGGTGTGTGGTAGGCCCATCAAAGACAGTTACAAAACTGCAGGTCACACCTAAAATTGGCTCGCAGTCAAACAAACTGATAAGATGATTACCAAAAGGTAATAACCCTCTCCCCCCCCCCCCCCCCCCCACCCACCCCACGCACACACAAACACACCTGTTCCTACGGCCATGAACTTCTTTATTTTGGACAAATGGATCAATAAATCTTAGTTTGCTTAGAGTGATTCGTGAAAACACATTTTGGTTACACATTAGCTGTATTTTGGATCATATTTTTAACATTATTATACTTTGTAAAGGTTATCATTTTCTAGAGACAATGTATTGTTACTTATTATTCTATTAATAAATTATAGAAAGAAGCGGTTACAACATGAGATTAGTCTCAAGAATAGCCTTTACAAAAGTTCAAAGAGTGACGGTCCTAACCGCACAGTGGGAAAAGATGATGACAACTTAAATACATCATTAGAGAGTGAACTCCCAAGTCGTGTTACAGCAAAGGCTAACAACGACAATATATTATTAAGTGAGCTGTTACAGAGTCAAATCCCAAGAAGTACCGCGGCACACGCTGACGAAAATTTAAGCGGAATTTTACAGAGTAACGTTTATGGTTTGAACGTGGGTAACGCTGACATCGATTACGTAACCGAACCGAGTGTTCACACTAACTCTGTAGCGGTTCATGATTTCGTAAACGAACCGGGTGTTCGCACTGTCTCGGTTACGGTTCATAATTACGTAGACACCAATTACGACGAACTAGTAAGTCAGCGTGTAGATGAACATAGCTACGTTCCACTGACAACGTAACCTACATCAAACGATGGCTTTCTTATGCTTACAGTTTATAAACTTCATTATCCAGATTGTTATCTAAGTTGTCATGACTACCACAGCACAGGCAAAGACTGGAGCTGCATTTAAGACACACAGGCCTATTTTCAAAATATGAAAATCAAGTTTTGAATCTTTTTAAAATACACGCAAATCTAAATACATTTAAAACAAATCTATGTATACTTTATTGTAAATAAACGTGACTATTAGTTATTAGCATCTGAAGTGTTGTTATCAAAAAGATATAGTGATAAGAAATATACATCACTCCATATGTAGCATAAATATAAAAGAGATATAATTCAACTGATTCTTTTACTATTTTCTTTCACTTTACATTAATTAAAAAGTTTATGGATTACTAAACAGAAGCCTAATGAAGATGAAAATAAAAAATAATAACAGTGTAGTACCTTGCCTTATAACAGAGATTTTCAACTTACACCGACGTGGACTGTTTAAAACGGACAGCGGAAAATTTACGCAGTGAGGAGTTTCTCAAAACACTTAAAAATATAATAGATAAGGGTAGATTTCTTGGAAGCACAGACCACCACAAATACCGCCTCAGAGTCAGGCAGTTGCAATGTAGGCCCACAACAAAAAGAAGCTGTAATGGGAAAATATTACAGGCTTCTAAAATCCAACAAGTAGATCTACATTTTAAACTTATGCAAAATATAGATAGAGTAGAAGGAATGGGTAAGAGGCAGAAAGTGGGTTGGGGAGGGGTTGACGGGAAAAGTAGAACAAGGATAAATATGCAAAGGGAAGCTTCCTTCCTTAAACACAGTTATACTACAACTTAAACCACTGTAGCGCAGACATTCATGTACCAAAGACAAACACACATAACCACAGAAACTCACTAATATAGATAAATAGACAAGTAAGATATAAAACCACTGTAGCGCACCGCCCAAGACACACAGACGCACAAGCACACATATAGCTCTACGCAGGAAAGAAAACAGAAATCGGGCACCGGCTTAGGATTCTGGATGCCACAATTAAGGTTGGCACGAAAACATACTCATAGTTAAGGAGTAGGGGCTGCAAAAACAAGGGAGCGCAATTGCAAGGGAAAAGGTTGGGGCGATAGGGGGGAGTGAGGAGAAAGAGGAAAGAAACGATAACAAAAAACAAGACAACATACGCAACACAAAATACAAGACAGCCAGGTCGACAAGTTGAAAATAGCGGCAAGTATAGTGAGTAGAGAAACTAACCTATATAAAGGAAACTGGGGGTAATACGCGTTTAGAGCATGCTAACAAGGTTCACAAGAAGGAAAGCACACGTGCGGTGTATATGTCTCTTACGTCTTAAGCAATTCATGCTTTCACTGTAAAAATCAAAGTCTATTATGAAATCCTATGCTTCTGAACAGTTTCTAAACTAATACAGACCCTACCGCAACTTATAATCACAATTTTCAATTATCAATTTTTGTTATTAGACCCGGTATACTGGCTTAACTTTTGTATGACGTCACATCGTCATGATGGGGATGTACCTCAGGCTGCATCTTACGGGGTATATATTTCTCAATTCATTCGGTTTGCTAGAGCGTGTAGTCATGTAAAGGATTTCAATGAACGCAATCAATACAAATAAACTTGTTCGACAAGGCTGCCGTAATTACAAATTACGTAAATAGTTTGCTTAATTTTACTATCGTAATTCTGATTTAGTTTTAAAATACAATAGCAATCTAAAGATACTTCTGCGAGAAGGTATTTCTAAACCCGTTTCTTATGGGGATGTGGTTTACAAACTTCGTAAGATCTTTGGTTATGGTAGTTTTCCTATTCCATTTAGTAAAATCTTTAATGTTTCATAAGAAGAGGTTACGACCAAACTGTTTTGAGACAAACCGAATGTTTAGTGTTCAACCCGTTTACAGTTGGACAATACGCTTCCCTCTTTGATTGTGTCTGACGGAAGAGGGGGAGGACTCTATGATAAGCAGTTTTTAAATTTTTTTCTTAGTTTATATTAATTTGTTTTAGCTCGATTGTGATGAAAGCTTTAAGCTTATTGTAACCAATCTCTAGTCCGCTACCGGGAAAAACCAGTACGGGTGCGCACCAAAAACCAGTTTAAGCTCCCCAGTGGTGTTTCTGACACTGACCGCTCCAAGGCGGTGTTCCACTGTGTTTCTTTATTTATTCGTTCTCTCTCTCTCTCTCTCCCCCCTCTCTCTCTCTCTCTCTCTCTCTCTCTCTCTCTCTCTCTCTCTCTCTCTCTCTCTCTCTCTCTCTCTCTCTCTGTGTGTGTGTTCTGAGTGCTTTGTCTCACTATTTCCCTCTGGTCAGATTGCTCTGTGTCTGTTCAAGTAGAGGATGAATTTGGCGCCTTTGAACGTGTTTATCTTGAAAAGGGCGCCATATAAATCTGGTACAATAATAATAATAATAATAACAATAATAATAATAATAATAATAATAATAACAATAATAATAATTACACGTGTATACATACATACATACAATATACAAGTGTGATTCATCACCAGCTTTCAAAAAAGTAAGCTAACGGAATGTTTTTCCTTTATGAGCAAGTATCTACGTCATGGTATTTGTTGATTCAGACGAATGTCGGATTCAACAAAACGATAATATGTTATACTATTACTTATGCATGACGAATTGTTTTAATCATTGAACTTTGGTGATACTCATGTGAAATTAATTTCCGTGTAAGTCTAAGTCATACTTTCTGAATTATTCGAGTTACAGTACAGAGGCCAAATGAAAAAGTATCAACACAGATTTATCATGACACGAGACGCATGCTTCAAGCCCTCTAGAATCGACTGACGGAAAAAACGCAGCTATTTAACATTTCAATTGAATGGACTCCATTATCTTGAAAGCAACACTGAGCCAGAGACCAGGCCTTACGAGTGCCACTGATGAATACTCTGAAAGCAACACTGAGCCGGAGACCAGGCCTTACGAGTGCCACTTATGAATACTCTGAAAGCAACACTGAGCCGGAGACCAAGCCTTACCATTAAGCCGGAGTCTATGCTTTACGAGTGCCACTGATGAATACTCTGCTTAATGGAAGGATTCAACCACTTAATAAAATTTACAGCAACATCCTTTTGAAGCTTAAAAAGCAGTATAGCATATATGGTCAACTCAATTTCATGGAATCAGTCCACAAGAGTTTTCCAAATTATGAAACTGAAACATACAAGGCCGGAAAAAATAACACTCAATTTAAGTTTGCCTTATTTTGTCATTAACAGTTACTTAGGAAATATAGTTTTTTGATTGATTACAAATCGAAGGAAATATGACTGTTTTTTTTTTCACTTGCATATCGAAAATTATTCAAACAATAGAAATCATGGTGAAGTTTTGGAATAATCTGAGTTTGGTATTATGTTTGATGTTTTATGAGGTGGTGCAATGTAAGTAATTCATTTTTAAAAATGCAATCGATTAAAACAATCTATATTAAAGTTTAACAGTGAGTATCTTTCAAACTATTTTATATTTAGACATTCACTTCAATGTGGAACATCATCATCAAATATCTCTAATTTTATTAAAAACATATATGAATTAATTGTGTAAGTTGAGACACATTCATATTTAAATGTCCTTTGGTAATATTCTATTGTGTGTATATATATATATAAACTTCCAATTGTTAAGTTGTACGGCAAACTCATACTGTATTAAGCTATTCAATGGGTTCTGTCCCCTAGAAATTTTTGAAAACAGGCATGAAATGGTGGCCTCTGGTTCATTTTAAGGTCTAAATTTGATAGGGGGCTAAGGTTCCCTGAAAATTTTTGAAATACAAATAAGAAATGGTGGCATCTGTTAAAAGTAGGCATGCAGAATGTGGTTTGTAAATCGTTGGCTTTCTTAAAATATTATTTTCAATACAGCTAAACAGCCATTTGGTTACGTAGGATGTTACGTAATGAGCACATTTGGAAAAAACATCACGACAGAGATGACGCGAGAAAACCATGGCACGTACTGTATTAACGTTTGCAAGACGTTAATGTACAGATATGCTGGTACACATGTGAATTAGTGCTGATAATTTAATGAAGAAATAGCTGTGTTATTGTATTTTAGTATAAATCAAGAGAGTTTACTAGATACCAATCTGAAAAGCATTGCAGAAGGCAGTGATTTTGAAAAATTACAAGTTAAAATTACATTCATCTTTGTATTTATATCATGGCTGCATCTGCTTTTCTCTGCAAAGGTTTTATACGTAATTAGAAAATTAAAAGTAGTTATAACTAAAACAGAATAATAAAATAAACAAAAAATATACTGAACTGTCCAACACTCGCTACCAATGTCTGTGAAGATGTGCAATGAAAAATACATAATGTTGTATTGTAATTATATATTTCATGCTTTTCGGAATAGAAATATGTTTAAACTAGAATACATAATAGTATAGTTGTTTGAATAAATTGAATCATAAAGCGGAAGTTCGACTCATAATTTTGTAAGCGTAACGCTTCAGTTAACAACTGTAATCAAGCTTGGTGGGGTATCAAAGATCAGTCTTGGGTAACAATAATTACAAGACAGCTAGGCCTACTTTTTTCAGGGTATATATTGTAAATGTGGCCATACTATCCGAAGTCATTCCAAACGAACAGATTGTACATTTGTATGCGCAGGACTGAGGAATGAATTCTGTGGGGGCTTAAAAAGCATGTCAGTATATGATATAAGTAGTAAGTATGCATTGTAACATAAAAGTAATAATATTTAATTTAACAGAGATATTTTGACTTCTACAAATAGTTTTGGCTACTGAACGACAGTGTGTTTAATTAGGAAATAATATATCTCATTCAATGATGAATAAAATAATTGTTTCGAATTCAAATAAGAAGGAATTATATCACGAGGGCGGAGCCCGAGAGATATAATAATACGAATCTGAACGAAAAACTCAATTCTACAATGTATTCTGACAATTCTGTCTCAGGTGTACAATATAATCTGACGATTCTAACTCAGGTGTAAAATGTATTCTTAAATAACTCTAACTCAGGTGTAAAATGTATTTTAACAATGGTTCTAACTCAGATGTTCAATGTATTTTAACAATTCTTACTCAGTTCTACAATGTATTCTGACAATTCCGTGTCAGGTGTACAATGTATTCAATTCTGTCTAAGGAATACAATGTGTTCTGACGATTTTAACTCAGGTGTTAAATGTATTCTGAAAAAAATTCTAACTCCGGTGTAAAATATATTTTGACAATATTTCTAACTCAGATACACAATGTATTCTGGCAATTCTAGCCCGGGTGGACATCCATTTGGTGAACCTGAATGAACCTTTTCGCAGCTAGGAAAGTGCGTTGTTTTCCCTCAAATTTGTTACATTGTCAACTTAAACCATGCTCTGCTTCCTGTTTTTATATTACAGTAGAAACGACAACTGTTACACCAAAGACAACTGCAACTCATATTGCGGTTCCAAACATTACCTTGATAATATCGACTGACACGATAGAAGAGTTAACTGAACCAACCACTCGGAATGAAAGTAAAAAGAACTCCATCTATTTCTACTTGTATAAAGAAAATTGTATTTGCTACAACTCAATAAATACTAATATCAGCATGTTCTTTAGCCCTACTCATGATTGACACGATTGATTCTGCATTTGCGACCAGTGTAAAACATAATCAGCCTACACAGATGGACAAGTTCATTATATTATATTATATTATATTATATTATATTATATTATATTATATTATATTATATTATATTATATTATAAAAATGTAGCTGGTAAGCTATACCTGGTACATACATCTGAGTGTTGAAAAAGTTTGATAATTTGGTCAGATTTTCGGTACGTGCATTTCCTTTTCTTGGATGCATTGCAGTGACTCTATTTGTCCCATTTTAAGAATGTACTGCATGTGAGAAGTATTGCCTGAGTATTCACAGATGCCTGAATTAAACTTTGTGGCAGTTATTATACAATTGAAAAAAAAGACACTTTTTCATTTTTTTTGTCTCCATCCATTATTAAAATGATTTCATGCATTTAAAAGGCCTGCATTTGTTCTTACCAGATGCATTATTACATACCAGGACTTTAATAACACATTATCTAAAGTGCTGTAATTGACCAATTCTAATGTGCATTTCTCTGTTAAAACACTCTTATGCTAGAATGGCGTCAGGTTAACGTGCAGTGACGTCAAAGTTTTTTGCTGCGACTAAGAAAGAGAGCGCGTCTATATTTCATCTGCTATTTAAGATTAAGGGCATAGTCGAATCGAAATAATTTACAGCAAAAGAGTGTTTTAACACTATTTATACACTCGGGCGGTAATACGTCGTACAAAGAGTTTCACTCGGGCTGCGCCCTCGTGCAATTATAACGCCCGACGTATAACCGCCCATCGTGCATAAATAGTGATAAAGCACTCTTTTGCTATAGATTATTTCTAAAATAAAGATTGCTTTGATTCGAATCTTGAGCTCAAAATGATTAACAATAAGAACGAGGTACTTGTCATCGGACATCATACGCCTATATTCCAATTTCTTTCCCGAGTATTCATCTTGAACCTCATCATTACAATTTAAACAAGTATTTTAGAGCTTTTGCCACCACGTTACTAATCAAATCACAAATTTGAATTTTAATAAAATGCTCCCCAGTACTCGTATACTAAGTTTGATTTAAACGTGCAGACTTTACTGAATACTTTGGTTTTCACAGTAACCTCCACACTAGAGACTACTGATGTAATGTCAACAACTGAAAAGAACAATGTTGTCACGGAACTGCTCTATCAATGTATATTTAAAGTTAGTCCTGTTTGAAAGTATCAGTATTTACACAAAACAGTTTGATAATGAAAACGGTCTGACGATATTGTTATCTGTGTCAAACCCCTAAGATCATGTTGAAGAGTATCTTTTCTGGATAAGTTAGAATAAAGCCAGTATCAGGAATACAGAAATGTAAACCAAACCTTAGATAAGTAATAGCCCTTGAATGAATTTGATTAAACTCACTAACAACGTAAGTACCTGCCATGATTCTGAATAAAAAATATAAGCTTGAAATTTGTAGAATTTTTCTGTCATGTTAAGATATTTCATAAATAAAAACACGTGACACTGCATTATGTTTACACTGTAATAGTAAATAAATATAAGTATAAAAGCCGTGAAAAATCGAACCAGTAGCTCTGTTGAGTGACACTCAGTATTTAAAGGGAAACTAGTTATTCTTCTCACATACCTTGTGTAACACCTGAAATGATCCATTCTGTTGGGTTTAAGGTATTAGGTCACTAATAGAGAACCTCCTTTTTGAAGAGTATTCAATTCCTACAATAAACCTACTTTTACTGCAATTCTTAGGGGGGCGTAGGTTCAAGCCCTACTGGGACCAAATTTTTTTTCCTTATTTTCCTTTTTTTCGAGTAAGTTTTTACTTCTTTCAAGACTTATTATTGATTTCTTGTACAAAAATGGAAAAAGATTAATCTTATAAGCGATTTCTTGGTGTTCAAAGTTAATTTACTACTAAAACAGAAGGGGTAGGGTTACACATCTTTAAAAATATTGAGTTAAACGCGGTGAAAGTTCTCTATTTTGCTTTCACTCTTAGTTTATTTATTGTGGAAGAAATTTAGGTAGGTTTTACGTCTGCACTAAGGTTATTTTCAAATGGAGTAAGCAAAATTCAAAACTGAAACACGGCATTCGACCTTATTTTTTCAATGTTGAAGTGTGAATTCTGTCCCATTAAATCTGTTTACTTGAGGCACCATAGAAAAAATGATATTGACATTTTTATTTTGTGTTTTATAATTGTTTACCAATAGTTTGATGTTTCTTTTATTAAAATTAATGATAAAATGAGTTCTCTGCAAACGTTTTGGATAGTGGCTATCACTTTGAAACTTGTCTCTACTTCAGCTTGAGGAGATTCCATAAGTTATACAAAATTTATAAAAAACGGCACGGTAAAAGTTGTTTAAAAATTGCAAAATAGTGCAAAACACGGTTACCTTTCAGAATATACCAAGCAAAGGCCATTTTGTAAACATTACTATTAGTGATCTAATACCTTAATGTCCTACCGACACAATTATTGATCATACGCCGATTCTCTAGGATTTATTGTTGAGAAAGACCTCAGGTGGCCCTCTGTGTATTATTTCATCACGAGCGGGCACCTGCATAGGTAGAACCATCGACCTTTCGTAAGCCAGCTGGATGGCATCCTCACATAAAGCATTCTACGACCCAAGTGAGGCTCAAACCCATACCGATGAGGGGCAAGTGATTTGAAGTCAGCAACCTTAACCACTCGGCCACGGGGGCTCCAACACCTGAAATGAAGTGATGAGAGTAATAAGTATAAGTTATAGGACTTGCTTCACAATCGACCTCAGATAAACACGTATGTACACACCAACCTACTTTCAAATTTTGAAAATAAATTGCCTTTTCAAATGACTTGATAACTAAATGTTTAATCCTACTGATAAGCCTTCACTAACATGTATTTAAGTTATATTAGTGTTGATGTTTCTTTTCAGACAGGACACTTTGTTTTCCAGCAGAAATTTACACGTCGATTCAAGCGGGTGTCATTGTTATTGTAGCTATTGTTGCAGGAGTCATCGTATTGATCCGGAGGTTTTGTTTTTCAGACATAATTATTTCATTTCCTTACTTTACATAGTCTACCGATAGATCACAATATTGGTATTTTAACTTATACAATTTTTCATACATAGACATCTTAATCAGAATTAAGATATTAATTTACAGTCACTGTACCAAAGTGGATTTTAGTTGAACAGATATAAACGCCAACATTAAATCGCTCCTACTGGATGTGTATGGAACGCCAAGATTGCCTTAGCATGATAATCATTAGTTTGTCATGTGCTTTTTTCCAATATTGTCGGTACAATTCATAATTTATTATGTAGATAAAGCAGTTTGTTATGTATATTTACTAGTTTGTCCAGTACATTCGTTAGTTTGTGCTGTACAATTTATAGTTCGTTATGTGCTTTTTCCAATATATTCAGTACAAATCCTAAGTGATGTAGAGAAATCAATTTGTTATGTAAAATTACTAGTTTGTCTAGTAAATTCGCTAGTCTGTGCTTTATATTTGATAATTCGTTATGTGTTTTTTTCCCAATATATTCTGTACAAATCATAATTTGTTATGTAGATGAAGCAGTTTGTTGTATACGTTTACTAGTTTGTGCTGTCCAATTAATAGTTCGTCATGTTTTTTTCCCAATATATTCGGTACAAATCATAATTTGACTTGTAGATAAAGCAGTTTGCTATGTACATTTACCAGTTTGTCCTGTACAAATCATAATTTGTTATGTAGATTTACCAGTTTGTTATATACATTTACTGGTTTGTGCAGTACATTCGGTAGTTTGTGCTGTACAATTACTAGTTCGTCATGTGCATTGTCCAATATATTCGATACAAATCATAATAATGTTATGTAGGTAAAAAAATTTTATGTACATTTACTCGTTTTTGAAGTACATTCGCTAGTTTGTGCCGTGCAAATAACAGTTCGCCATGTGCATTTTCCAAATATTCAGTACAGATCATAATTTGTTATGCAGATAAACCAGTTTGTTTTGTACATTTACTAGTTTGCGCAGTAAATTCGCTATTTCGTTCAATTGTACAGAACAAACTAGTAAATGCACAGCACAAACTATGAAACGTACTGCACAAACTAGTAAATGTACATAATAAACTGATTTTTCTACACAACAAATTTTGATTTGTACTGAATATATTGGAAACTGCACATAGCAAACTATTAATTTTACACAACAAACTAGAAAATGCACAGCACAAACTGCTTTATCCACATAACAAATTATGATTTACACCGAATATATTGGAAAAGCACAGAACAAACTAGCGAATATACTCGACAAACTAGTAAATATACAAAACAAACTGCTTTATCTGCATAACAAATTTTAATTTGAACCGAATATTTAAGAAAAAACACATAACGAACTATTAATTGTACAGCACAAACTAGCGAACGTACTGCACAAACTAGTAAATGTACATAACAAACTGCTCTTAAACGATCTACATAACAAATTATGGTTTGCACAGACTATATTGGAAATTGCACAAAACTATTAATTGTACAGAACAAACTTGAAAATGCACAACACAAACTAAGAAATGTACTACACAAACTAATAGATGTGCTTAACAAACTGCTTTTATTATCTACATAACAAATTATGATTTGCACCGAATATATTCGAAAAAGCACATAACGATCTATTAATTGTACAGCACAAACTCGCGAATGTGCTAGACAAACTAGTAAATGTACATAACAAACAGCTTTATCTACGTAGCAAATTATGTTTTGCACCGAAAATATTGGAAAATGCACATGACAAACTAATAATTATCATGTCAAGGCAGTATAGACGTTCCATAGATGTGAATGTACAATATACTGAGTAAGGTTAGAATAAGGGTTAACAAACTTTAAGTAATGTACATACATGTAACTATGATTATATTATATAGTTTTTCAACGTAGAAAAATGTCACACAAGAAATTAAATAAATGAAATATCAGCAATATGGAAGATATGACTAAACTAATAATGAGGGGGTAACGGGTTTAGGGAAGGAATGCACCTTTTAAACGGCATAATCCACAATACCGTTTAAATTCCTCATTCTTACCTTTTAACGAAATATTCCAACATAACGGGAAATCTTCTCAAACGATAACTGACATCGCAAATGTAAAAGACTCAGCTTATGAGTTATTATACTGAAACTTCAGGCACGTAGGAAGCATTTTTAGAGTGGAGGGGGCACACATTTCGAAAGTCAGTCAAACAGATCTAGAGACTGACCCAGATCAAAGAAACAATGCTTTTATTTTGGTTCTTGTTTTGTTTTCTTAGATGGGCTAAAGCTGCATATTTGGCACGGTGTGTGGTAGGCCCATTTCAGACAGTTACAAAACTGCAGGTCACACCTAAAATTGACTCGCAGTCAAAAAAATTGCTGAGATGATTACCAAAAGGTAATTACCCCCTCCTCCTCCCTCCCCCACGCACACACAAACACACCTGTTCCTACGGCCATGAACTTCTTTATTTTGGACAAATGGATCAATAAATCTTAGTTTGCTTATAGTGATTCGTGAAAACCCATTTTGGTTACACATTAGCTGTATTTTGAATCATATTTTTAACATTATTATACTTTGTAAAGGTTATCATTTTCTAGAGACAATGTATTGTTACTTATTATCCTTTTAATAAATTATAGAAAGAAGCGGTTACAACATGAGATTAGTCTCAAGAATAGCCTTTACAAAAGTTCAAAGAGTGACGGTCCTAACCACACAGTGCGAAACGATGATGACAACTTAAATACATCATTAGAGAGTGAACTCCCAAGTCGTGTTGCAGCAAAGGCTAACAAAGACAATATCTTATTATGTGAGCTGTTACAGAGTCAAATCCCAAGAAGTACCGCGGCACACGCTGACGAAAATTTAAGCGGAATTTTACAGAGTAACGTTCATGGTTTGAACGTGGGTAACGCTGACATCGATTACGTAACCGAACCGAGTGTTCACACTAACTCTGTAGCGGATCATCATTTCGTAAACGAACCGAGTGTTCGCACTGTCTCGGTTACGGTTCATGATTACGTAGACACCAATTACGACGAACTAGTAAGTCAGCGTGTAGACGAACATAGCTACGTTCCACTGACAACGTAACCTACATCAAACGATGGCTTTCTTATGCTTACAGTTTATAAACTTCATTATCCAGATTGTTATCTAAGTTGTCATGACTACCAGAGCACAGGCAAAGACTGGAGCTGCATTTAAGGCACACAGGCCTATTTTCAAAATATGAAAATCAAATTTTGAATCTTTTTAAAATACGCGCAAATTTAAATACATTTAAAACAAATCTATGTATACTTTATTGTAAATAAACGTGACTATTAGTTATTAGCATCTGAAGTGTTGTTATTAAAAAGATATAGTGATAAGAAATATACATCACTCCATATGTAGCATAGATATAAAAGGGATATAATTCAACTGATTTTTTTATTTTTTATCTTTTACTATACATTAATTAAAATGTTTATGGATTACTAAACAGAAGCCCAATGAAGACGAAAATAGAAAATAATAACATTGTAGTACCTTGCCCTATAACAAAGATTTTCAACTTACATCGACCATGGACTGTTTAAAACGGACAGCGGAAAATGTACGCAGTGAGGAGTTTCTCAAAACACTTAAAAATATAATAGATAAGGGTAGACTTCTCGGAAGCACAGAACACCACAAATACAGCCTTAGAGTCAGGCAGTTGCAATGTAGGCCCATAACAAAAAGAACCTGTAATGGGAAAATATTACAGACGGGTTGCTTCTAAAATCCAACAAGTAGATCTATATTTTAAACTTATGCAAAATATAGATAGAGTAGAAGGAATGGGTAGAGAGGCAGAAAGTGGGTTGGGGAGGGGTTGACGGGAAAAGTAGAACAAGGATAAATATGCAAAGGGAAGCTTCGTTCCTTAAACACAGTTATACTACAACTTAAACCACTGTAGCGCAGACATTCATGTACCAAAGACAAACACACATAACCACAGAAACTAACTAATATAGATAAATAGACAGGTAAGATATAACACCACTGTAGCGCACCGCCCAAGACACACAGACGCACAAGCGCACATATAGCTCTATGCAGGAAAGAAAACATAAATCGGGCACCGGCTTAGGATTCTGGCAGTCACAATTAAGGTTGGAACGAAAACATACTCATAGTTAAGCAGTAGGGGCTGCAAAAACAAGGGAGCGCAATTGCAAGGGAAAAGGTTGGGGGCGATAGTGGGGAGTGAGGAGAAAGAGGAAAGAAAGATAACAACAAACAAGGCAACATACGCAACACAAAATACAAGACAGCCAGGTCGACAAGTTGAAAATAGCGGCAAGTATAGTGAGTAGAGAAACTAACCTATATAAAGGAAACTGGGGGTAATACGCGTTTAGAGCATGCTAACAAGGTTCACAAGAAGGAAAGCACACGTGCGGTGTATATGTCTCTTACGTCTTAAGCAATTCATGTCTTCACTGTAAAAACCAAAGCCTATTATGAAATCCTATGCTTCTGAACAGTTTCTAAACTAATACAGACCCTACCGCAACTTATAATCACAATTTTCAACTAGAAAATGCTTTTGTAAAAAAGCGCATGTCTCCCCAAATGCAAAGTCCTATAGGCAAGAAGTCAATAGGGGTCAGGAGCGAAAGTCAAAGAGACACTGATGGTTGGCTGCAATAGGGATCATCTACTTGGCATGTTCAGTCATCCCGCTAAATTTCAACACTCTTGGCCTAGTGTTTCTCAAGTCACTGTTCAGGCTCCTGTGACCTTGACCTTTGATCAAGTGACCTCAAAATAAATAGGGGTCATCTACTCTGCATGTCCAATCATCCTATTAAGTTTCAGCATTGTAGGTCAAGTGGTTCTCAAGTTATTTCCAAAAAATGATTTTACAAGAACAGGCCGCTGTGACCTTGACCTTTAATTGACTGACTCCAAAATCAATAGGGATCATCTACTCTGCATGTTCAATCATCCTATGAAGTTTCAACATTCTGGGTCAAGTGGTTCTCAAGTTATTGATCGGAACTGGTTTTCCATGTTCAGGCCCCTGTGACCTTGACCTTTGACGGAGTGACCCCAAAAACAATAGGGGTCATTTACTCTGTATGAACAATCATCCTATGAAGTTTCAACATTCTGGATCGAGAGGTTCTCAAGTTATTGATTGGAAATGGTTTTCCATGTTCAGGCCCCTGTGGCCTTGACCTTTAACAGAGTGACCCCAAAATCGTTAGGGGTCATCTACTCTGCATGACCAATCATCCTATGAAGTTTCATCATTCTGGATCAAGTGGTTCTCATTTTACTGACCGGAAATGGTTTTCAATGTTCAGGCCCCTGTGGCCTTGACCTTTCACAGAGTGACCCCAAAATCGTTAGAGGTCATCTACTCTGCATGACCAATCATCCTGTAAAGTTTCAACATTCTAGGTCAAGTGGTTCTCAAGTTACTGACCGGAAATGGTTTTCAATGTTCAGGCCCCTGTGACCTTGTCCTTTGATGGAGTGACCCCAAAAACAATAGGGGTCATCTACTTTGCATGTACAATCATCCTATGGTGTTTCAACATTCTGGGTGAAGCAGTTCTCCAGTTATTGATCGGAAATGGTTTTCCATGTTCAGGCCCCTGTGACCTTGACCTTTGACGGAGTGACCCCAAAATCAATAGGAGTCATCTACTCTTCATGATCAATCATCCTGTGAAGTTTCGACATTCTGGGTCAAGTGGTTCCCTAGTTATTGATCGGAAATTGTTTTCAATGTTCAGGCCCCTGTGACCTTGACCTTTGACGGAGTGACCCAAAAATCAATAGGGGTCATCTACTCTTCATGATCAATCATCCTATGAAGTTTCAACATTCTGGGTCAAGTGGTTCTCTAGTTATTGATCGGAAATGGTTTTCAATTTTCAGGCTCCTGTGACCTTGACCTTTGACAGAGTGACCCCAAAATCAATAGGGGTCATCTACTCTTCATGACCAATCATCCTTTGAAGTTTCAACATTCTGGGTCAAGTGGTTCTCTAGTTATTGATCGGAAATGGTTTTCAATGTTCAGGCCCCTGTGACCTTGACCTTTGACAGAGTGACCCCAAAAACAATAGGGGTCGTCTACTCCAGCAGCCCTACAACCCTATAAAGTTTGAAGGTTCTAAGTCAAATGGATCTCCAGTTATAGCTCGGAAATGAAGTGTGACGTACGGACGGACGGACGGACGGACAGGGCAAAAACAATATGTCTCCTGGGGGAGACATAATTATCAATTTTTGTTAATAGACCCGGTATACTGGCTTAACTTTTGTATGACGTCACATCGTCATGATTGCATTTAGTAAAATTTTTAATGTTTCATAAGAAGAGGTTACGACCCAACTGTTCTGAGACAAACCGAATGTTTAGTGTTCTACCCGTTTACAGTTGGACAATACGCTTCCCTCTTTGATTGTGTCTGACGGAAGAGGGGGAGGACTCTATGATAAGCAGTTTTTAATTTTTTTTTTCTTAGTTTATATTAATTTGTTTTAGCTCGATTGTGATGAAAGCTTTAAGCTTATTGTAACCAATCTCTAGTCCGCTTCCAGGAAAAACCAGTACGGGTGCGCACCAAAAACCAGTTTAAGCTCCCCAGTGGTGTTTCTGACACTGACCGCTCCAAGGCGGTGTCCCACTGTGTTTCTTTGTTTATTCGTTCTCTCTCTCTAACTCTCCCCCCTCTCTCTCTGTCTCTCTGTCTCTCTCTCTCTCTCTCTCTCTCTCTCTCTCTCTCTGTGCGTGTGTTCTGAGTGCTTTGTCTCACTATTTCCCTCTGGTCAGATTGCTCTGTGTCTGTACTAGTAGAGGATGAATTTGGCGCCTTTGAACGTGTTTATCTTGAAAAGGGCGCCATATAAATCTGGTACAATAATAATAATAATAATAATAATAATAATAATTGTAATAATAATAATAACAGTAATAATAGTTACACGTGTATACATACATACAATATACAAGTGTGATTCAACACCAGCTTTAAAAAAAGTAAGCTAACGGAATGTTTTTCCTTTATGAGCAAGTATCTACGTCATGGTATTTGTTGATTCAGACGAATGTCGGATTCAACAAAGCGATAATATGTTATACTATTACTTATGCATGACGAATTGTTTTAATCATTGAACTTTGGTGATATTCATGTGAAATTAATTTCCGTGTAAGTCCAAGTCATACTTTCTGAATTATTCGAGTTACAGTACAGAGGCCAAATGAAAAAGTATCAACACAGATTTATCATGACACGAGACACATGCTTCAAGCCCTCTAGAATCGACTGACGGAAAAAAACGCAACTATTTAACATTTAAATTGAATGGACTCCATTATCTTGAAAGCAACACTGAGCCGGAGACCAGGCCTTACGAGTGCCACTGATGAATACTCTGAAAGCAACACTGAGCCGGAGACCAGGCCTTACGAGTGCCACTGATGAATACTCTGAAAGCAACACTGAGCCGGAGACCAGGCCTTACGAGTGCCACTTATGAATACTCTGAAAGCAACACTGAGCCGGAGACCAGGCCTTACGAGTGCCACTTATGAATACTCTGAAAGCAACATTGAGCCGGAGACCAAGCCTTACCACTGAGCCGGAGTCCATGCTTTACGAGTGCCACTGATGAATACTCTGCTTAATGGAAGGATTCAACCACTTAATAAAATCTACAGCAACATCCTTTTGAAAGCTTAAAAAGCAGTAAAGCATATATGGTCAACTCAATTTCATGGAATCAGTCCACAAGAGTTTTCCAAATTATGAAACTAAAACATACAAGTCCGGAAAAAATAAAGTTCTCAATTTAAGTTTGCCTTATTTTGTCATTAAAAGTTACTTAGGGAATATAGTTTTTTTATTGATTACAAATCGAAGGAAATATGACTGTGTTTGTTTTCACTTGCATATCGAAAATTATTCAAACAATAGAAATCATGGTGAAGTTTGGAATAATCTGAGTTTGGCATTATGTTTGATGTTTTATGAGGTGGTGCAATGTAAGTAATTCATTTTTAAAAATGCAATCGATTAAAACAATCTATATTAAAGTTAAACAGTGAGTATCTTTCAAAAATATTTTATATTTAGACATTCACTTCAATGTGGAACATCATCATCAAATATCTCTAATTTTATTAAATATATGAATTAATTGTGTAAGTTGAGACACATTCATATTTAAATGTCCTTTAGTAATATTCTATTGTGTGTATATTTATATATATATATAAACTTCCAGTTGTTAAGTTGTACGGCAAACTCATACTGTATTAAGCTATTCAATTGTTTCTGCCCCCTAGAAATTTTTGAAAACAGGCATGAAATGGTGGCCTCTGGTGCATTTTTAGGTCTAAATTTGAGGAAATAGAGAGGTAACTCCCATTTTGATAGGGGGCTAAGGGTCTCTCTCCCTGAAAATTTTTGAAATACAAGTAAGAAATGGTGGCATCTGTTAAAAGTAGGCATGCAGAATGTGGTTTGTAAATCGTTGGCT
This sequence comes from Mercenaria mercenaria, assembly GCF_021730395.1. NCBI lineage: Eukaryota > Metazoa > Mollusca > Bivalvia > Venerida > Veneridae > Mercenaria > Mercenaria mercenaria. The sequence goes on from NC_069366.1 coordinate 71,922,896, forward strand.
GTCTTAAAATATTATTTTCAATACAGCACAACAGCCATTTGGTTACGCAGAATGTTACGAAAAGAGCACATTTGGAAAAAACATCACGACAAAGATGACGCGAGAAAACCATGGCACGTACTGTATTAACGTTTGCAAGACGTTAATGTACAGATATGCTGGTACACATGTGAAATAGTGCTGATAATTTAATGAAGAAATAGCTGTGTTATTGTATTTTAGTATAAATCCAGAGAATTTACTAGATACCAATCTGAAAAGCATTGCAGAAAGCAGTGATTTTGAAAAATAACAAGTTAAAATTACATTCATCTTTGTATTTATATCATGGCTGCGTCTGCTTTTCTCTGCAAAGGCTTTATACGTAATTAGAAAATTAAAAGTAGTTATAACTAAAACAGAATAATAAAATAAACAAAAAATATACTGAACTGTCCAACACTCGCTACCAATGTCTGTGAAGATGTGCAATGAAAGATACATAATGTTGTATTGTAATTATATATTTCATGCTTTTCGGAATAGAAATATGTTTAAACTAAGAATACATAATATTATAGTTGTTTGAATAAATTGAATCATGAAGCGGAAGTTCGACTCATAATTTTGTAAGCGTAACGCTTCAGTTAACAACTGTAATCAAGCTTGGTGAGGTATCAAAGATCAGTCTTGGATAACAATAATTACAAGACAGCTAGGCCTACTTTTTTCAGGGTATACATTGTAAATGTGGCCATACTATCCGAAGTCATTCCAAACGAACAGATTGTACATTTGTATGCGCATGGCTGAGGAATGAATTCTGTGGGGGCTTAAAAAGCATGTCAGTATATGATATAAGTATGCATTGTAGCATAAAAGTAATAATATTTAATTTAACAGAGATATTTTGACTTCTACAAATAGTTTTGGCTACTGAATGACAGTGTGTTTAATTAAGAAATAATATATCTCATTCAGTGATTTGTTGCTGAATAAAATAATTGTTTCGAATTCAAATAAGAAGGAATTATATCACGAGGGCGGAGCCCGAGAGATATAATAATACGCATCTGAACGAAAAACAATGATTTTATTCAAGAGCAAATCATTAAATGAAATATACTTCTTCGATTTTAACATGTTAAAGTACATCCTTGACGACGTCTATTAGATATTTGCCTGTTTCCTTTGGTTTCTTTTCCAGCGCGCCGCTATGCCGTTTAATGCTATGACGTAATGACTGTGGCGTAAGAACAGTGAATTGTTGTAAAATAAATTGTTTTCAACTATCTCTGTTTGATAGGAAAAGGGAAATGGACGTGTTAGAATATATGATATTTATTTAAAAGTAGCTGAGTTACAGTTACATGCACATTAGAAACACACTCGTTATATGTTAATTCTGGAAACATGTGAATTGTATCATGTCTTTTTTGTCGTTGTAAAGAATAAATTAACGTGTTACAGCTGTATTATTTCACAGTTTAAGGTCTAGATCCACTACTATATAACTACCGCCATTAATTCAACTTATCTGCTGCTAAACAGAAATAATGTTATACTAATAAATCAGAAAGCAATAGGCACTGTAGTTTTGGTTGCGTTCTGTGCTTCCAAAAGATTTTCATATATATTTCAAAATTTATTACAGTAGAAACCCTACCGGAGGCAACTTCCACACCACCAACAACAACAACTGCCAGGAAAATATTGACTGTCACGATTAAAGAATTTACCGAACCGACTAGTCTTGATCTAAGTAAGATCAATTTACGTTGATCGTCAAGTAAAAAATCGAGATTTTGAACGTTCTGGAATAAATATGCATTTTAAATACAAAATTTTATCGACGATTTAATTATATTTTGGCAATATGTGGAAATTAGCGAAATTTTGATATTGCATGTTTTCTTAGAAACATCCTTGCAGCTTACAATTTAACAGACTAATATCGGTTGATAATGCAATATTTCTGAATCAACATAATGCACCTACAAATATAGAATTATGTCTAAGATCCCGTACACAAATTGTCGAAAACCAAACAATACGCCTTCAAAAAGTAGTTGAAATGTTATGTGGCAAGGAAAGAGTTTTTCCAAAATGATTCCAAGTGAAATTTTTATCAGGTTCTTTTAAGTCTGCTTCAATTACAGTAACGACGCTACCTGATACAACTGTTACACCGTCATCTACTCCAACAACTGTCACTATAATACCGACTGACACGATTAAAGATTTTACAGAACAGACTACTGGGGATCAAAGTAAGACAATGTCTCTTTGTCAAGATTCAAGATTCAAGATTCAAGATTTTTATTGGCTCAAACATTTTACAATGTCTATGGCCATACTACAATCGATGGCGGTTATATATACAAATTATGAGAAAAGTATGTTAGTACAAATGTGTGAGAGACATATATAAAATTGACATACAGTAATAGTTAATTCCATTCACACTGAGACTAAGAAACACATATTTTAACAGACAAACAAACACACTAGTATACTGCCTACTGTAATCATTTACAACGTTATTTACAATATTTTATACATAGTATCTATACTAATTAATTAATGATTCACGTTTGATAGTCGCTAAGTAGATAAACTTAGCTGTTTTGTTCACTAGCTGAACACGCGTTGTATTCATAAGACTTTTGAATTTATTAATATTAGGCCATGCACAATAATAATTAGGTAAACATTCGTATCTGAGTTCTCTTTACTTAGGACACACTAAAAGAAAGTGATATTCTGTTTCTATTTGATTCATATTACAATTACTGCATATTCTATTATTTCTTTCAATATTTCTATATCTTCCTTCTTCAATAAATAATTTATGTGCTGAACATCTTAACCTAGTAAAAGCTATTCTATGTTTCTCATTCAATATCGGACTAAGATACCTTTCTACACTAAAATCACATTTAAACATACAATACGTTTCTAATTTTGGAGAATTCCTAATTTCGCTAAACCACTGTTGTAAGTATTGATCATGAACTCTTTGAATAACTGCATTTAACTGTATATTTGTAATATCTTGACTATTCCATAAAAATGCAAAACCTAAACTTTCAAGAGGAGCTTTTACTTGAACTGACCACTTGTTTATATGATTTCCATGAGCATCCTTTATATCGAACAACCTGTACATCAATGAATATGGGTTTTTCAAAATTCTGTACCAAAACTTAAGTATGCTTATTTTTCTCAAAACAATCATGGGAACTCTTCCAAGTTCGCCATAGACTGCTAAGTTGGAAGTCTGTTGCCGAACACCTAAAACAGATTTCATAAACTTCAAATGAACTCGTTCAATGTCAGGAGCTTTATGAAAACCCCATACTTCTGAACCGTAATTTAAAATAGGTATAATCATTGAATCAAACAGTTTAATTTTTTCTGATATATCCATGTGCAAATTACCGAACAGTGCATTTAATGAAAATACCGCTTTCATAGCTTGTTTAGACAAACATTTCTGCGACAGAAAAAATTAACCATTTGCTGACAAAGTGACACCCAAGTATGTGAACTTGGTAACAATATTTAACTTATGTTGACAGTAGAACAAATCAACATTTTCTGGTCTATTGCCCTTTTTACATACCATGGCAACAGTTTTGTTTATATTGACATTTATACCCCATGTTGTACAATAATGATTCAAGTTATTTAGCATATTTTGCAAACCTTCCTTTGAATATGAAAATAAAACAGTGTCATCTGCAAAGAGCAGTAAAAATAATTGTATATTATCTAAGCTAAAAGCATCTATTGCATCATTCATCAAAAATGCATACATGTCATTTATAAAGAAAATGAAGAGAAGGTGAGACAATGGCTCTCCTTGTTTTACCCCTGAATTACTTTCAAAGAAATCTGATAGACTTCCTTTAATTCTTACACATGATTTAACAGTTTCGTATATAGATCGTAACATTTTTACAATTCTAAAAGATGTTCCATATCTAATCAATTTAAGCCAAATACCATTTCTATACACAACATCAAAGGCTTTACGAAAATCTACAAAAGCACAGTAGAGTTTCTTATTTTCATCATTTAAAACTTTATTTATAATTGAATTTAAAACAAAAACACAGTCTATCGTGCTTTTTCCTTTGCAAAAACCAAATTGAAATTCTGTCAATAGCTCATTTTCCTCTGCCCATTTTCTTAAGCGTGTATCTAATAATGTTGAAAATATCTTTGAAAATATACTAGTTAATGTTATGCCTCTGTAATTATTAACATCGCTCAAATCACCTTTTTTTGGAACAGGAACTATTATAACTTTAGTCCAACTTTTTGGGTAGATACCATTTATAAACATATGGTTAAACAACTTACATAAAATAGGTGATAAAATCGTATTACATTCTGTAAATATTTCTGCAATAAGCTTATCAATACCACCGTTTTTTCCACACACACTTTAATGAAGAAATAGCTTTTTCAACCTCCTTGTATCGAACTCTTTATCTAGATCTTCAACATTATTAGCAGTTAGATAATCATCATGTAAAAGCTCACTTTCTACATCATTATTCACGAATACATTTTCCTCTGCAAACAAGTTTTTGAAATAATTATGAAATTCTTCTTTAGTCAATGTACTTTGTGCAGTTTTTTTTGTTTTTAAATCTTCTTATTTCACTCCAGAATTTTTGCGGATTACTCCTCGCTAAATTATGCAAGTCACCTTTCTGTTTCACTTTAAATTTTGCTTTTGCTTTTCTTTTTACCAGTTTATACCTTTTCCGGGCTATTTTTAAAATCTCATAATTTTCTGCATTCTTACAGTGTCTATACCGTTTACTTGTCGCTTTAAACACAACTCTGGCGTTTTCACATTCAATCGTATACCATGGGCTTTTAAATCTACGATCAGACTTCTTACATTGACCATGTGTTTTTTTACCAAAAACACTATATGCTTTATTATAAAGACTATCAGCAATTTTGTTTATGCCAATATCAAACTCTGTCTCGGAGCCAATTACACTGTTTACTATATCATCAAACTCTGAAATCGTATTGCTAATAATGTCTTTAAATAATGGTACCTTTTCAGCCTTCCAAACAAGTTTCTCGTTTGTACTAATATTACTATCGTTCTCTTTACCTAAAAGACAGTTGATAGAAAAATTAACCTGAATTGTAGCATGAGTGGAACATGATTGAAAGTCATGTACAACAAAATCTGCAACAGACTTAAATAGATCATAACTACACAATGCATAATCAATCAAACTATTACCTCTGACGGTCATATTTGTAAAACTTCCAATACCAGCATCATCCCCTATTCGGCCATTAACAATTTTCAAACTACTACTCAAACATAAATCTATTAATTTTAGACCAGACGAGTTCATACAGTTATCCATGGTAAATCTATGCGGTAAATCAAAAGCCATATCTATACAATCATTTTGATCTAGTACATGTATATATCTATTAAAGTCCTCACTTGATTGTATAATATCAGAACGCTCACCACATCTTGCGTTTAAATCCCCGATTACTGAGACTTCGCCTAGTTCTGTATATTTACATAAACCTTGTTCAATTTTTTCAAAGTATCCAACTTCATGCATAGCATAATATACTGAGTTGCTAGGAGGGATATACAAAAAGCACACACAGATATCTTTTTCCATATTGAAAAAATCTTTACATAATTTGATCCATATAATACCATTTTCATCTATTTCAGTAGTACTAATACCAGGTTTAAGGTAACTTTTGTAAAAGAAACAAATTCCACCATGACCCCGTTTACAGTTAGGTGACATGCTTTCTTTTCTAGGAATTTCTATAGATTCGTACCCATCTAATGAAAAAGTATCCGTATTTCTCTGCCATGTCTCACAGAAAAACAAAATGTCAAAATTTACTACAAAGTTCACAAAATCTTCATCACATAAACAGTTCTTAAGGCCTTCAACATTCCAGGAGATTACACTCAGTTCATACTTTTCTCCTGCCCCCTAACTGTTACTGACACTTGTAGGAACTCCTTGGGTGCCCTCCGTTCCGGTGGCTGGTCTGAACGCATGATTGTCTACAAACAATTTATCCCTCACAAGTACTGCTCGCTTTCCTTCTGCTCGCGCCTTAATCAAATGCGGTATAAGTGCATTTCGCTTTTCAACGACCTCTTGCGGATACTGGTCTGAGACATTGTAAGGTGTGTGTTTTAGATTAATCGATTTCAAGCTATGTTTTATGAGAGTTTTAGAATCCGATTCGAACTTGACCACAATTGGGCGAACCTTACCCGGCACTGCTTGACCAATTCGATGAGCTCTTACAATCGAAAGTTTGTTTTTCGAATCTGAAATATTCAGCACATGCTCACAAAAGTCTATAATTTTGGCTCTACAATCATCTAATAATACACCTGAATAAGAGGGCGGAGCTGGAGTGGGGAGTGTAGTGGGACCAGACTCTGAACTTTCCGCTGTGGGACCAGATTCTGTATTCCTTGCAGAAGCATTCTCATCTTCCGTCGAACTCGTATGTGTAGAAGGGTTTATTGTTGTAGTAAAAGAAACCCGACCTTCTGGAATACCGAAAAAGAGAAAATTATCTCTCATTGACCTGCATTTTAGGTCGAGGACACTTTCCTGTAACGAGTCATTTGAACGAGATAATTCATAGTTCTGCATTTTCACTTCAGATAAATCTCTGTTTATTTTTTCAATGCTTAATTTGTTTTCATTCGTAAATGCTGATACAGTGTCATATTGGTCACCGATAAATCTCTGGCTAGATTCAATGTCACTGATCTTTTGACCCAGGCTATTTAACCGTGCCGTTATAGAATCAATACTAATCTGAATTGTTGTCAGTTGGCCTAATTTCGTGTCAACATTATCTAATCGCTGCAAAATTGATTGCAAAATCTCACTATTACCGTTATTCAACTGTTGTGTTTGTTGTGAAAATGTCGGGGGGCTTTGTGTAGCGTTTAAATATGGTGAACTGTAAGGATAAGCAACCTGTGCCCCGTATTGATTAATACCATTATAATTAAGGTTTGGATTCGTGAATGTTTGCTGCATCCCGACATTAGAATTTTGTATTGGTGTCTGTGGTACATTTGGTTGGTTTTGGTTGGGCGGTAGCCATCTTGCTCGGCTTTGTGTCCTTCCTTTTCACCTCTTTGTTATCGCTACCAGGAGATATCACATCTGTTTTACGTTTTCTCCCCATGAAACTAGTCACAAAAGCTAAGAAATGCTATAACACAACATTTGGTGCAAACCTGAATAAATACTTCCGTCTATATTACTCCAAATTTAACATTTTAGTTTATTTTTTCATCAGTTCAAAAATTTCAAACCACCATATTGACGCATGCGCAGACAGAGTGTAGAAATTTTATTTTTCTCAGTAACAATAAATCGTCTAGTATCTATCTCTTAGCGGTCTGTTTAACAAGGTATCTTTCAGCTGATGCATTTGATATACTTTAGTGTACTAGTATTCACATTTATACAATATAAAGAAACTGAAAACGATCACTCAATTTATTTTCTTCTTTAAAAAAGAAAAAAAAAAAAGAATTTAATGTTAAAACCAGTATTTTAAATTTTAGTAGTCGCCAAGAATAAAACTACTGCGACTGGCTAGGTCTTGTCATTGACTCCATTTCAATATCAAGTACAAAATTCAACTTATTTAAAATAAATTGAAATAAAGACTATTTGATAGTCCAAAACGTACGGTTCCCTTTCCCACGCAGTATTTCTATATTGAAACCTTTAACCTCGTTTTCAGTCATTAGTGCATTTAACGGAATATCATGCACTTCTCAAGTTTAGAATATAACCACAAGCATTAGGACTGACACTTTAAAAACATCATAATATACTAGGTAACGTTTGGACATTTTTAAAACACCAGCTTTAATCTCTGTTACAGCCAATAAGGAGACAGAAAAAGTTGATATACAGTCAGCAACTAGTTTACAAATTAGCGCGAAAGCAACAGTTGAAATCATCTATGTGTTTACCAATCATATCAGACAACAAACAAGTATATGTAAGATACATTTTAGCATTATCATCCTCCCGCGTTTACTCTTGTTCTCAAATTATACTATAAAAATGCACACGTGCTACATCGTTCTCTTTCTTACTAACAATTATTTACAAAATAATTATGAAATGAAGTGATCGTCGCGTTCATACATAACTACCAAACTGCCGAGATCATAGACTAAAGAAATAACAACATTTTTGTGTATAATCATTCAGTTAAACCGACTCTGCTATGTTTTGCTTGGTTGCATTATTTGCCAGCCCTAATTAAGTAACTAAATTATATTTATATTTGTTTCTTTTTTGTTACAGCAATAAGGGAACCAGAATCAACAAATACAGTTTTGTCAACAGCCATGAATACTATCACGTTAACAACAAAAACCACAAGTATTTCCACCTATTTTCAATATTTCTTATTTTCTTACTACTGCCATGCTGAATCAAAGAATAGGTCAGATAAAATGAATTTTGCTGTCAATAGATTTATCCGACATTATCTAAAATCTATATAAATCTGTTAATGAGACTCGAACTTTTCTGGTCCTTTGGAGTCACGCAGTTCATTCACCAGCGTTTGGCGTAAAACAATTGTTTGTTTCCTGTATCCCGACCTGCTCTAAAATTTTGGTCCGACCCTAAATGTTTCTATGGCCTTGGAGAATTTTTTTTTTAACAAAAAGTTGCAAAAATGCACTTTCTACGCTTTAAACATGGCCATTGATGTTAGAAATCAACTTACTGATACTCTAAAGGCATAAGCCCTTTATTTGTATTCATCTGGTTTTGACACAAAAATAATTTCCGAAAAGTCTCACTTAACTGAAAAAATGGGGCGAAAAATCCGACCTACCTACCCTTACTTTTAAGCATGTAACCGGAAACAAGAATGTTTTAGGCCTTAGGGTGTTTCATATTTTATTACCACTCAAGAATAGACTGAATCAAAACAGTCTGTAATTATTAAGTTTATTGACTGGTTGCGTTCTGTCCAAAAGGATATTCTTGATACACACGTCTTTTCTATAGACATACTTATCTTTTTAAGTGTGTCTATCTATACACATAAGTTATTTTCTAGACTTGCCTTTCTATAGGAAAGATAAGAATCATACGTTTGTGAAAGTGTTAAACGCATACACAGAAAAGATGAATGTTTTTAAATACATTGTATGTAGTATTGCAAATATAAAGATTTAGAAATATTGCTTTAAACATACCTTCTTGTTATAACGAAATTATGAAAAGTTATATACTTTTATATATATTTAATTTCAAGAATTGGCAAACAGCGGCTCTATTGCAATATACATCTCTGTTTCGGTTATCTCTATAGTGTTGATTGACGTCACCGCAATCGTCATCGTCTGTAGATGGAGGTGAGAAATTCAAAGAAAAAATATTTCAAACTCATTTTATTTGTCAGGCTTAAAGCAAAATTGTGTCAACAAAAGGTTGTTAGTTCCCCTACCGGTAGAACAATCTGGATCTTGCAACTACTCAAAAATTACTCCAAAAGCTAGGTTCATAAAAATTTGGTATGTAAATAGAGGACAGTATGTAGATGATCACGCACGTACACGACTTATGTTTGTGGGGCATAGGTCAATGTCACTATTGAAGGTCAAGTAAAAAGTTTCCGCTCCATAACATTTATATGCATTGATTGATTATATGGATTTGTGCTACACACAAATGTTTCCCATGATGAGACAATGTGTCAAAATATGATGTATGCTTGTCAGTTAAAGGTCAAGGTTACTGTAAAGGGTCAAGTAAAAATGTGCTTTCACTCCATAACTTTAAATTGCATTTAAGGATGTTTTGTTACAAAAAAAAATGAAACAATTATCTTGTCATGATCGCAAAGCATACCCTGTATTAATGTTTTGTGTTCAAATTATAATGCTTTTTAATAAGAATTTCCATTCTAGCTACCTCTTTGTAATAAAGTGACTGAAGAAATATTTAAAGCATAATAATCATTGCCTGTTATTAAAATAGTATTATGTCACGGTAGTACAATCTGCATATTTAGAGTATTCAACACAGAAAACAGGGATTTTCGGTATTAACAGCCATATTGGACGCTATTTTGAACTTTTCAAATGATTTTCGTCTTTGAATTTTCCATTTAATGTTTATTAGTTTATCACAAACAACAAAAACAATATATTCATGAAAATCCTTAGTATATATGTGAATGGCATGTTTTGTTTCCTTGGATAGACGAAAGTAGGGACCCATCGTGCACCATTTCAAAGCGTGCTAAATGAATTCCATTGAAACTGATTGAGAAATATGAGGACACCCATACACTCATTTCTCTCAAGTTTATGGTGACAATAGTTACTATTTCCACTGTTTTTATGGAGTTAACAAAGGTTAGGGCAGCCATTAACAAAGCATGTCTTCTTTCCTGTGCCCAAGCGATTCTCCAGGGAATTAATCATAGTTAGTGATAGGTCTAGTTTTCATTGTCCGTTTTATGAGCAGTAGACAGTGGCATGTCTATTGGCAAATGTAGTTCAGATATACAGATAGAAAGTGATGATGTGTCAATATTTGAATTTAAGGACTTTGTAATATGGTCATCTTTCAAAAGGTCACAATTAAGCCACTGACAACAATAATTAAAATACAGTTTGATATCTTGTGCGCCCAAGTCCTCGTCCGTTTTTACCAGCGGCCTGGAGGCCGCATGTATATTGAAGTGCAACAAGTAGTGTAGCACATGGGGACTGAGTGAATTCACGTGGCATTTTACCGATATGCGACTGGCTTATCGCATTAACGGAAACCCGTTTTTGCAATATACATTTAGCTGACATCACATATGATATATATAAAATGTTTGTGACCTGAATTCCTCATTCATTATTGCATATAATTTATTCAAACTTTCAGAAATGATCAGTATTGATATCTAGTTGTGCACAAGGGATTTTTAAAATGCTTTTGTAATTTCCTAGATTATGGTCCTGTGGTGGTTTGCTCTATATGTCAACGAAGTCAAGGTGAAGGCATGAATTACATTTGTGATAGCTCTAGTGAAATATTCCAATAGTCCAGGAATGTGACCAGTTGAACTAAAAGTTATGGGGAAATATAGTTATTTTTGCTCAAAACAATGACTTTTAGAATTAAGAAATACCAAAGAGCTATAAGAATAAATTTAGGTTAGATCAAAAATAGATTATCTCCTGTTGCAATTCTGTGTATTTTATACTTCTTTGAAAATACATATTTCATAGATCTACTTGTAAACCATGTAGAATGGAGTAATATTTCCTACATTAAAGCGTAATGCTATGATAAAAACAAGCACACTATTTGCCCATAAGTTACATTTTCGACTGAGTGGTCACACAAACATCCATAACAATTTCTGGTCTGTATAGCTTCTAGCCAAAGGAAATCTTTCTACTTGTCAAGTAGACTGTTATAAAAGTTAGAACTGATGGAAGATTGTTATGCATAAACCAATTTCCCCTAATAATAACATTTACATTATATCAATCTATAAACGTATTTAAATCATCCAGATACGTTTGTGTCCGTCAAGTATTTAATGAGAATATATCAGTTCAACTGATGGTCTAGTTTCTGCCAGTGGTTTAGAAACCGGATAAAGTTCTTTATGTATATAGATCTAGTACAATCAATGATCCTAAATCTTCAGTGACATACATGTATAACATACAGAAATTTTCTTTCTCTCCTTTTTCAGAAAAAGGCGATTACCTAAAGACAAATATGTTCATAGCGAAACCGTATCTAATCAGTGTGCTCTATACAGCATAGTAAGTTTAAAAGAGGACATAGATTTCGGTAATGTACAACGGGAAGAAACATCTGCAAATGGATACAGCAAAGTAAATATAAGGTCGACCAAGCGTGTTGAATCAAACGACAGTGTTGAGTTGCATCAAGAATCCAGCTTTTCAACTCTTCCAGGCTATTCGAATGTAAACCACGTATTCCAAAATACAGAATATGCTTCGCCAGATTACGCGAACACGTATATTGCAGATGATCTAGCTTACGGAGGATATTTGACAGGTACAAGTGACACTTGTGGAATGTATGACACAATACGAAGTAACACAAAGACAAAAAAATATTGTCAAAATGACAAATTGTTGTAAACCAGCGTATGACCATATACTATTTGGTAATCAGGACGAGAAAGATTAAGTACACACGCGAAACTATATTCCTTATTATTAAATACACGTTTCTATTCCCGTTAAGTTACACTAGTACCGGAAACGTCAATATTTTTCCATACACTGACGCCTGAATTTCATATCGGGTGCGTGACGTAATTCAGTGTTTGTTCTTGCACTATTTTTTTCTATTTAGTCCAGTATTGTCAATGCTATTCAGACTATTGAACAAATTTATAATATTTACGTTATATTTATACGTGTAGATGTGTATGTAATAAAAAGGTTATTATCTTTGCATCGGGAAATATGCACTCGTTCTTCAGCGGAAGAATATTGCGCTCCTAAAGTCGCGCAATATTTCCGCTGAGAACTCGTGCATATTTCCCGATACAAAGCTAATAACCTATAAATATTGTAAAACTCAACTAAGCACAACAAAACATTTGTATTAACTTACGAACAACTATCACAAAAGTGAAGCTGATAAATCAGACAGAATTCTTATTACTTCAGTTGATCAGGACGACTTATCTTTCATGACAGAGACAGAGACAGAGACAATAAATTAAAGGTCCATTACTAAGGGAAAGTGAGTTGGCAATTTTTTTCATAGCCAGTGCATAGACTTCTGCGAGACACTAAATAATGAAGATTGGCAGGTCAAAATTTACAGAAGGTCTTTGGAACTCAAAGAAATGTATGTGTATTATGTTGAAATTTCAATGAATCGACAGAATGACCCCCCAGGTCTTTTTAACTTTCTTCATACTTCATAGAAAAATAATTGTACATATACTGCGATTTATTTCGAATTTCTACATACCAACTTTCATTTTCCAATAAAATGAAATAGTTTCTGTGCTTTTTAAAAGAAATTAAAATGTTCACTTTCCTTAGTATTGGACCTTTAATAAAGTAAGAGTGGTATAGGACAATCGGATATAGAAATGTGAACGTATAGGCTACGAAAATGAATTTAATCTGATGGGCTTCAAAGACGAAAAAAATTTGTTCAAACATACAAACAGCTAAATTTCCGATAAACTGGAAGTTATGGCGTAATGCCATTTATCCGGATACCGAGCTCGGCATACAAAAATGAAAACTGTTTTAAGAATTAATGACAACCTGAGTGGGAGTAAATCTACATGTACATAACGATTACGCTAATATCTTTCTAAGATGAAATATCATACTTCAAATATGGAGACGGTATGACAGCTTACGACTGTGATAAGTTAAATTCTGCATTGTAGAAAAATTTTTACGAAAATGTCATCAAAATTGTGATTTTCCTATGAACTCCTATTACGAAAATGATGTGAGATCAAAATTCCTAAATAAAGTCTAAAACAATATCAAGCACACAACCCTATCTTTTTTCCTTGTCTAATTTTCGAAACATGTCTAAAAGTTTTGAAAAATCAGGGTTTCATTAAATTCTATACTTTGTAGATTAAACAAAAATATTCCGATGTGCTTTATAACATTCAAAATCTTCTGACATGAAGAAAAGAGCTTTAAAAGATACAAATCTATGTGGATATTATTTATATTTTCAGACATTTTGCATATAATAGATTTATAGAAAATAAATTTATTGCGTCTCAGTGATTTTCTCGTCATTAATGTAGCTGGATTCCCCTAGCAAAGTAGTTGATTTATTGTATTTCAGAGACTTTCTCGCCAGTCGTGGAGCTGGATTCCCCATGCAATGTAGTTTATTTATTGTGTCTCAGAGACTTTCTCGCCAATCATGGAGCTAGATTCCCCGTGCAATTTAGTTTCTTCATTGTGTCTCATAAATATTCCCGACAATCATGGAGATGCATTCTCCATGCAATTTAGTTTATTTATTGTGTCTCAGAGACCTTCTTGCAAATCATGGAGATGCATTCTCCATGCAGTTTGGTTTATTTATTGTGTCTCGGAGACTTTCCCGCCAATCATTGAGATGCATTCCCGTGCAATTTACTTTTCATTGTGTCTCACACTTTCTCGCCAATCATGGAGATTCATTTCCCATGCAATTTAGTTTATTTATTGTGTCTCAGAGACTTTCTCGCCAATCATGAGAGGCATTCTTTATGCAATTTAGTTTATTTATTGTGTCTCAGAGACATTCTCGCCAATCATGGAGATGCATTCCCCATGCAATTTAGTTTATTGTGTCTCAGAGACTTTCTCGCAAATCATGAGAGGCATTCTTTATGTAATTTAGTTTATTTATTGTGTCTCAGAGACATTCTCGCCAATCATGGAGATGCATTCCCCATGCAATTTAGTTTATTGTGTCTCAGAGACTTTCTCGCCAATCATTGTGCTAGATTCCCCATGCAATTTATTTTCTTTATTGTGTCTCAGAGACATTCTCGTCAATCATGAAGCTAGATTCCCTATGCAATTGAGTTTGTTTATTGTGTTTCAGAAACTTTCTCGCAAATCATGGAGATGGGTTCCCTATGACAAAGCTAGTAATTAAAGCATAAATCTGCTGTTCCAGTCACTTCTTGGGGATGTTTTAACAGAAGAGTATGTTAAGAGAGATATTCTCGTGCTCACGTACTGATAAAACTTTTTTTTTGCATGTGCGCGTTCCGTGGCAAAGTGTAAAAGTATTACGGCTCGAAAACGGATAATTCATAAGGTCCTGGAAATAACAGTCCACATGTTCCCGTACATTTTATGGAAATTCAATGGCGTTGAGAGACAGCAAAATCATTTATAAGTTTTTACATGTTTTATGTTAGAATAAATGTAGAGCAACTTCATTTTGTGTTACAACGTCCTTAGAATCTCTAGGGATACGTTGGTTCTCTCGCCGAACTGATCTTGAGTACCAATCCCTACATTGTAACAATCTAACGGTTTAAGTCCGATCCAAAACTCTAAGAATAATTGTTGCTTCGCCGTTTGGCTGATGCTAATATAAAAGTGCTTGTATTAATTGTAATTTACTGGCGATCAGGTGGTAATCTTAAATTGTAAGGTACGTGAAATCTAGAATTAAGAGCAATTGAGCAAAACACTAAATTGTTAGAGTAACAAAAATTGTTTATATTAAGTTTTCGCGTGGACAAGGGACTGCGCACTTACAATTGGGGTTTTCTCGAACTGCATATTTCGTTTAAATAACTGATGCATTGTTGTACCTCAAAATGGTAGCAACGCATTTTGGTAGTCACTACCAACATGCGTTACACTTAACGCAATTTGAGCCGCGCCATGAGAAAACCAACATAGTGGCTTTGCGACCAGCATGGATCCTGACCAGACTGCGCGGATGCGCAGGCTGGTCTGGATCCATGCTGGTCGCACACCCGCTATGTTGGTTTTCCCATGGCGTGGCTCATTTGGTAATTTACAAAAACGAAGGACCAAAATGCGTTGGATATGTACACATCCAACGCAAAACGGTATTAACACAAATGAAGAAAAAAAGCCTAAATCTGCAATAAATATTAAGAGAAAATCATTCGCATTTATATATTTTTATAAATAATAAGATACATGACATTGTACATGTATACCTTAATGCGGAGGAAACTTCATTTCTGAGTAAATAATCATCAGCGATATATGTTTTTACCCATCCAAACACATAGAACCCTCCATTTCCATGCGTTGTCTGCGGAGGACCCCAAAATACCACTCGCATGTATAAGCGTAAAAAAAAATGAATATAACGCCAGAGAATATAACTTTGGAAACTCCTTCAAATAAGCCAATGCTCACTTTTTTACCATTATTTTACGTTGTGTTTCAAAGATATCTGTGGTGGATTCTCGAAACACTTCACCTTTACAGAAGAAAAATGTTTTTGCCGGAAATATTCATCTAAGACCCCTCAAACACACACAAAATTCATTGTTGCATGTATTTTTAATCTAAAATTTGGTAAACATCCAATTCTAGTATGCGGGGATTATAACAATCTAATTCTAGACTTCTTTTAAGGCATGGTTACTGTTGTACTTGTTATTTTTGTATATTATGCATTTTAAAGATTTCTGTAATTTGAGACGTGTTTGTCGATGAGACATTGAAGCAATTCTAATATGTTTCATTATAAATTGAATGTATGAAATTTGATTGAAGGCTGTTGTATGATATTTATATTTGTATGCTTAGTAACCTTCAGAAAATAAAGTTGTTATCTTATCTTATCTTATCTTTTATGTATATGTGGGATTGTAGGGATAATGCATGTTTTTTCGTGTTATAACATCTGCAGAATCCTGAGGGATTGGTTGGTACCCAAGCCCGGTAGGGCGAGGGTACCAACGTATCCCGAGGGATTCTGCAGATGTTATAACATGAAACGAACATGCGTTAACGCTATTCTAGCATAAAACGCGTAAAAACTGATAAATGAATAGAATCTCACTCAACGTCATTAAATTTCCACGAAATGCGCGGGAATGTCTAAGTTGTTGTTTTACGTTGACGTCATTTTGTTTTGAATTATCCGTTTTGGGGCCGAATGACGTTTAGCTTTGCCACAGATCGCGCATATATAAAAAGGTGTTATAACAGCATAAAACTGCTGTTCTTGTCACTTTTCGGGGGTGTTTCAACAGGAGAGAAAACGTGTTTTAACAGAGCGATTCTCGCGCTCGCGTGCTGTTATAACACCTTTTTATATATGCGCGTTCCGTGGCAAAGCGTAAACGTCATTCGGCCCCAAAACGGATAACTCAAAACGAAATGACGTCAACGTAAAAAACAACTCAGACATTCCCGCGCATTTCGTGGAAAATTAATGACGTTGAGAGACATTCTAGCATAAAACTGCTGTTCTTGTCACTTTTCGGGGGTGTTTTAACAGGAGAGAAAACGTGTGTTAACAGAGATTCTCGCGCTCGCGTGCTGTTATAACACCTTTTTATATATGCGCGTTCCGTGACAAAGCGTAAACGTCATTCGGCCCCAAAACGGATAATTCAAAACGAAATGACGTCAACGTAAAAAACAACTCAGACATTCCCGCGCATTTCGTGGAAAATTAATGACGTTGAGAGACATTGTGTCCATTTATCAGTTTTTACGCGTTTTATGCTAGAATAGCGTTAGCGCATGTTCATTTCGTGTGATAACATTTGCATAATTCCTCGGGATACGTTGGTAACCGAGCTCGTTAGCCTAACGGGCTCGGGTACCAACCAATCCCTCGGGATTCTGCAGATGTTATAACACGGAAAAACATGCGTTATCCCTACGAAACAATTCAATGGTATTGCAAAGGAGGCGTCGTCTGAGGCCCCTTTCGCACAGACACCTATATTTTGGTTGTTTTATAAGAGAACTATATCTCGGGAAAGGGAACTTTTAACCCTCTCCCCGCCATTTTTCTAGGAGACTTTCCCTCCTTTTATCTCTCTTTAGTGCGTAATGTAAAAAGTAACACAGCCCTTGATGTAGAAAAAAACTGTATTCCATTCCGGCCATGATCTTTAACATATCGTATGTACCTTTACAACGCACTTTGTCGCTACAAAAACTCGGTCGAATTTTAGTAGTGACTACCAATACTGTTCGCTTATAGTTTCTCTAATTGCAATACGGTTTACAAGCGAACAGTATGGATTCTGACCAGACTGCACCGATGCGCAGGCTGGTCTGCATCCATGCTGGTCGCAAATGCCCTATATTGGTTTTCTTATTGCGCGGCTCATTTATTATAAAAAGAATCTCATTCGTTGAAATTATTCATTATCAGCATTCTGAACAGCTCTAGGTTTTCTCCATTTATACTATATTTTTTATATAGTAATCTGTATGATTTTGTGAATTTATCAATCAAAATACTAGATCTCTTAGAATGAATATACTGGTACTGATGATAAACCCGGACAGATGATAAAGTCGACCATCTTGGAAATATTTGATTGCAATCGGTTATTTATAAAATTGAATACACCATCTAATAGTTTCCATTTATAACATCAACTGGTGTAAATAAAAACAAAATTGGTAAATATTCTGTATAAATAAATGACTTACATTTATCTGTATAAAATATTTATCCAAAATTACTGGGGAAGAAGGTGGGTTTTTTTTGCGCATGCTCACTGCCGCCACATGAAGGCTTGACATTGGGTCACTTTCCATTACTTGATCAGGAATGACTGTTGCAGCTTTTTGGGGGGAAAGTTTCAATATAATTCTACGAAGAAAATTTTATAAATGACAAAGTGGTCGAATTTATCATCAGTCAACCTGCTTACAGTCCCCATTTTACTAACCCCTTTCAGGACCTCACTTCGTGTCAGTTTGCTAACTAAATATAAATTTGAATTATGTAAAGTTTTCAGCAAGTGTTTTGCTTTATTTTGATACCAACCATTGATTACAAATTGCAGAAATCATGAAAAAAGTTACAGGTAAAAAACCTCATTTTCTGTTCAGGTTTATCATCAGTACCAGTATAGATCTAAATGTCATGTAGGAAACCCAGACGGTCTTTATCGCACACTTGGTCCTTCCGTATTGTATCCGCTGTAAGCTTTTGCTGTAAAATTTAGAAAATTGAAGTAGAATAGTGATAGAAGTGGATAATACAAACCAAATTTGGTAAAAAGATAATTCTAACACGACTCATATTAAATAAAATAATAATTGCTATATAGTCTTTATAGATCATATAGCAAACTGTTTCTGCATCTTTGATAAAATATTACATTTTACCCCCTACGAGTGTTACATTTATAAGAGACTGTGCTCTACTTCTGTTCAATTACATACGAATTATGCAAGGGTCAAACAGTTGTAAATAAAATATGTAAAAAGATCCTTTGGAAGCAAAGAATGCAACCAAGAAGAATAATAGCAGAGTCAGTTTGATTGAGTCTGTTCGTGAGAGGTAATGAAATGAGCAACTCCTCTCACGCCCCCAGCATTTCTAAAACAATATTTAAATTATGATAAAATGTCGTAAGCTCAGTATTCATAAGTGACGTTATAAGAAACAAGAAAAAAAAAAGAAGAATATGTAAAAGGGAATGCCACGTACCAAAAACGCAGCCTCCACAAAACGAAACCCATTGCACGTAGAAATGCACACACACACACGCACACACGCACGCACGCACATACACAGAGAAAGAGAGAGAGAGAGAGAGAGAGAGAGAGAGAGAGAGAGGGAGAGAGAGAGAGAGAGAGAAAGAAGGTGGCCAATGTGTACATGCATGGGAGGAATGGGCTTGGGGGGTAATGCGGATTGTAGCACTCCTTAAATCACCTCATCACCACCCTCCTATATTCCAGCATTGTATAGTTTTGAAGTTGCACTCTGGGCACAAAGTAAAATGACAGATTTGAACCAAATCTGTGACCATGACCTTTGACCTTCTGACCAAGTTCATGCGCTGTGTATTTCATCTCATCGCCACCAACCCATATGCCAAGTTCGAAGTCAATGAATGTTTATCAAGTTGTGCCCTGGACACAAAATATGACGGAGAGATTTGACCTTGCTTTGAACTTGACCTTTGAGCTACAGACCTGGTTCATACACTTCGCACATCGTCTCATTGCCACCTACCTATATACTAAGATTGAAGTCAATATCTTGAATGGTTATTAAGTTATGCTCCTGACACAAAACATAAAGGACGTTTGAGCTCCATTCCATTTGTGTCCTTGACCTTTGACCTACCGACCTAGTTCATGTGATCCGCCCGTCGTCTCATCGCATCAACCTATATGCCAAGTTTAAAGTCAATACCTTGAATGGTTACTCAGCTATTCTAAAGACGAGAAATATGACGGACAGGCGGATAGACGCACGCATCATCACATCATATGTCCGTTTTCCCTAAACGGGCGTACAGATAGATAGGTAGATAGATAGATAGATTTAGATAGATTTACAAAAATGAATCGGTCCATTCTTCGTTTATTTCTGGTGTAGAAACATGCAGGTCGAACTATTTTTAAAGCTACGTGCCCCACGACTTACCACAATTATGGACATTTCAGTTTTTGTTTCAGGTGCAGATCAATTCATATTGCACAGTTGTTTTATGACATAACGTATACATTAGCCTGTTTAACAAACTATTTTTGTTGTAATTCTGCAATACTGTAATTGTGAATACCGTTACTAGCATTTTGTTTGCCTGTGTTCTATGCCTAAAAAGAGTTTATTGAATATTACAACAGCAGTCTTTAAAGACGTTGTTGTAGCCGTAAAACGTCTCGCTGTTATTATAAGAGTCTATATTCAATATCTGTATTATAAAATATTGCTTAAGTAGCTGCTAGGTGGGTGTTTAGAAGGACGTTAGGTCTGTTGCACATTATCATTATCTCATTTTCCTTTAACCAGACTGCTGGAATAGAGATCGAGTCCTTGTAATGATAAAGTATAAATTATGGAGACTGCTTCTACTACAAACCAACGTATGTCCATTGCTATGTTACTGCATCCGATACGTAATGAATTCAATGACTGAATTGGAATTTCGGGAAAGCTGCATTTCAAGACTAAATAATACATTACAAAGCCTTACCAGGTTTATCCTAACTTTGAAAATTATACTTCGTTGTCGTGCAACGCCTTCAAACGTACCGACGTCATGTCTGCAGGGACGTATCTGTACAACGTTTCTCCTGTAACTACAAACAACAACACATTACACGATCAAACAAACATGTTCGTTCACTGCAAAAATGGGAATTACTGATTGGTTGACAGTTTCACTGGAAATGGATATGGTCATTGATAAGAAAAAATATAAGACAGCAAAAATTGTTGCACACTACGTAAGTGATCGATGACTATTGATACCACCGGCGCATCAATTACGGTAGTTCTTTGATCATTTTAGCTAATGTCTTACGGGGAAACCATGGTCGGAATTAAGCTTGACGCGCACGAGAAACATGCATTAATCTAATTATTTAATAGCAACAAATGAAACGGTCTTGATAACAACTTCCTATCGATGAGGAAGATGAGTCCGTGTAAGATGTCCCTTTGTTTTGCTGAATTCTAATTAGTGCGTACACTTAGCTATCTAAAATCATGAAAATAAATGCTTCTTTAAACACCCTGGGTTGTCTTAAACTGACTTCACTGATTAGAACAGCCATATTTCAAATAAAGAATAATTCAGAATTTCTTACTATGAGCATACAACATAGATAGTTTTTTTGTACATGGACAGTGGCACAGTGGGAGAACTAGATAAACACGATATGTTATACACTCTTCAAAACAAAATATTGTAATGCCGAAAAATAGGATGGATGTTACAGGCACTAAAGTACTAGGCTTATTATGTACAAATGATAAGACACAGCTCCAGATTATCTTCTTCATTTTTTTTTTCAGTGGAAAACCACACAGTTTAACGTCAACAATCAACAGTTTTCACACGGATATCCGTAGAATATAACAATTAGAAAAAAAAAGATTTAAGTATTAAAAGATTCTAATATTCTCGTGGAAATCCAACATTAATTCATGTTTTACATATTCTTTTAACTGACCAATAAAACTGACCCTTATTGTAACTGTCATTAACTTTATAAACCAATCTAACCAAAGAAGGCGTTCATGGTAATAAAATTACAATGTCTAGTTTTGACAGCAATCAACACCTTACCAATCAGGAAGTCTTAAAGTTAAAAGTGCCCAGATAAGCATAATTACCTTATCATAAATACAGTTGAAAACCTTTTAGCACATTTTGGCCTATCAACGAATAAAATGTATAAATGTGTCAAAGTTGAGACAACAATAAAGTTTTGACATCTGTCATAAAACATATATAATTTCATTACACAACTTCATGTGATACAAAATACACATGTATATGTTTCTTTTATATTTAATTTTACTTACTGATCTTTAAGAAATATTATGATTTTTACAGTACAACAATATTAACTGTTTCGCTAGCTGAATATTTCAACTGGGAAAGAAAGAGAATAATAAATTGCTTGTAAAGAAACAAAACATTTGAAAAAATAGCCTATACCAGACAAATGAAAAATGACCGTTTTCCTACTAAGTTTAGAATGATGCCATATGTTATTAATAAATCCGATCAGAGTGGATCTGCGTGTTTGAACAGTAAACCGGAGGTACAATATTTTTAAGATGAGCTAGGGTCTTGCCTTTACTTTCCTAGTACATAAACATACACCCCCCCCCCCCCCCACACACACACCACCACCACCACCACCCACCCACACACACACACACACACACACATTGACCAAGGCGTTTTTTCCGTACATATCCTCTGTGTGTTAAAATCTATAATCATCACCTAAAATTGTTATAATGCCCTTATTCGAAGACATGGGGGTATATTGTTTTGCTCAATGTTAGTCCGTTGACCGTTAGAGTACTTGGTTCCCGAATGCTTGGTCTCACAACGGTCAAACTTTCAGGATGATTGCCATCGGACAGCAGACTACCCCTATCTTTTAAAATCTTTTTTAGGGGGAGACAGTAAGTTAAAGGGCAATGTCACAGTGTTCTTGTAACTGAAAATGTTTACGGTTCAATAACTAAAGAAACTTTTGGCCTACAGTCTGCAAACTTTACAGGATGATTGTCTGTATCAGCAGACTGAAAATAGTATAGTCTGTCATGGGGCCATACGTGTTTTACGAATAGCTCTTGTTTTTCAATTAATTTCGATATTTTTTGTTTCACAATTATAGATAAAACATATTTACAACATCAAGGGTGTTGGTTCTGGGTTCGCACTGATCAAATTGCGCGCATGAGTTTTATCTCGAGAAAGGCGGTGGCCCCGCTGCTCCCAATATGCAATCATTGACCACGCGAAAATCGGACAAAGTAAATATTGACGGGAAAAATTCGAATAGTTTTGCCACTTGGCCGCGCTTAAAGCTGGATAAATGACACGGATATGTCAAAAGTTCGTTAAACCCTCAGCGTGAAGTTGAAGACCACGCATACAAACTGTACATGTAATGTTTGTATTTCAATATAATTTTGTATATTTTTGGGAATAAAATATGTTTAAACCAAGCATACAAAACCCATGTTCAACCGACGCTAGAATACTTTTCTACAAAATAGGATCCTTACACACAAGCCTGCATGCAGCGGCTAGAGGTTGTACAGTGTGATCCGCCAATAAAGGGCAGCAGCAGACCTTGGACGGCACAGATGGCAGCTAACCATGATGTATGGAATAGGGATACGGTATCTCCACATCGCCGCTGTACCGACCAGGAGCCAAGCATTCAGATATGGAGGACGGACGTTTTGGCCACGGACGTTTTGTCCTAGGATCTTTTGGCCTAGGATGTTTTGGCCAAGAAAATTTTTGAAGTAGGATGTTTTGGCCAAAAAATTTTTTATTTCCATATTATGCAAAATATGATCTGGATGTTAATATGTTATCATAATTATGTTACATGTATAGTATATAGTTAAGAAAAATAATTGTGAATAAAATTTATTTTAATAACTCTTGGTTTGTTGTAAATGGCAAATATTTTCACATACACACACATATATACAATGTATACATATAATCTTCATTATTATGAAGGAGTGTAGTATTTAGAAGAAGATATATATGTATACATATAAAAAAGAATATAAAAATTAAAAATAAAATACCATTTATACATTCTTTAAAATAATCTCCAAACTAAATTTTGCATAATAGGTAACCACAATTTATTTTTGGCCAAAACGTCCGACCCCCAAAAAATGCCTGGCCAAAATATCCTAGGCCGAAAGATCCTAGACCAAAATGTCCGGGCCAAAACGTCCACTGGCTAAAACGTCCTACATTCTCAAATATAGAGTCCAGTTAAATGCGCCTCGGATTCAAGCCTGTGGTCTCTCGAGAAAGTTTGATTGTAGAGCCTAAACTCGATTATAGCACTTAGTAAACTGTTTTTATTAACAATAACTAACAATGTAAGTACTTGACAAAGTCAATTAGTACCAAGGGACGTAAATCGTACGCGCCTATTTCTGTGCATGGCATGTATATATTATGCCGCAGGTTGTCCAACTACATTTGCTAACATTGTGGTACTGTGTGGGTGAATTACACAAGGAGGCTTCTGGAAATGGCTCGTCGTCCACGAGCTTGAGACATTTTCTGATCTGATTCACGTGCGTATGTACATTACAAATGAAAAACAGAGACTGTCTGTTATGTTGCTTAAAGTTATGCCGCTACCGACATGTAAGAATGCCCACCTTTCATTTTTGAAAATATGAACAATTACAAACAATAGAGAACAAATCATATCTCTGTGTATAAACCTTAATGTGTGTTAGGTGATACACATGTATCAAATAAACACATCATAATATATACTGACACTGAAACACTGGAAGTCCTTTTTAACGAGTCTTTTTCCAAATAATTGCAGCTCTTGATACACATCAGCTAATTTAAATATATCTGGGAGGATTTTCAACATATGATTCAATATTTCATGATGAAATATTTTAGTGAAAGGTGGGCAGAATATACCTTTAATAAAGTATAATTAATATGCTATCATTTCTCTCTCGAATATAATTGTATAACAGTAGGTCTATCCCATCTCTAACATATTCTAAGTTTAATATGTCACTGTAACTGTGAAAACTCTTCATTTACTCTGAGTCTAAATGGTATACCCGCTATCCGCGTTGTACATATCCATAATGTCCAGTTCCAAATGGCAAGTATCAGCAGCAACTACGGCAAAGCTGTTTTAAGGCCTCTAAAGTAAGACTATTGTTCCTGCAGTCCCTTGGTAGTGTTAGAATGGTCAAATTCTTGAAAATTACTCTTCAGAAAATGCACGGGTTGCTTCTAATCAAAGTGCAGATCCGAGCATTATTTCAGGCTTAGCGCGGTTGAAAGAAGTTATCGGCCAACAACTCTGATAAAATCAGATAAAAAGAGATAAAATATATTTTGAGTCGGCAACACATTCTGAAAATAGCATAAGCTTTGACTGTGTAAAATAGCTGTGAATAAGAATTGATAATTTACAGCATAGTATGAGAAACATACTAATCCTACCAAATGTGATTTAAAACTGATAAAAAGATGAAGTGGTTACAAAATACCGGGATTAAGATAGGCGCCACAGTTTAAAACACTAAAAAGATCAGGGTGTCACTCAAATTAGAAGAGATATTACCTGGTCCCATGTTAACAAAACATTTTTCAGTCTCAGTCGAATTTGAGCAACAGATTTTACTAAGAATTCAAGATTAAGTTCCAATTCAGACTGACCATTAGTACAGAATATCAAAAGTTTTTGATCTTCCTAAAAGTTATATTCAAATTGGAGATGATCTTCATCAGATTGTACTGAATATAGTCAATTAAAACTACTTGTCCCCAGTTTATATGAAAATTTTCAACATGTTCATCAAGTTCGAACAAGTTTGGCATAGAATGTATATATGACACTGAAAAATGATAAAGTTGGTGAAAACAAAAGTTAGGTATTAGTAAAAAAGGAAGAAGAATTCAGATGCGTTCCAACAGTTTACAACATCCTGCACAATACTTTTGGTTATATCTATAAGAATATATTGCAAAAATCTGATGTCAGTATGTTTGTAGACCTTCAGAGTAGGTCTTACTCACTTTTTATGTATTTTTGAGATATTAATTCTTTTTCGCCTAACATGTGTGGGTTAGTCACTTTGTGAATAGTCATTAACTTAAAACATTTCACATCAAACATGCAGTTTAAAAATACATGATAATAAAACTCGTCTGAAACTGAAAATGTTTTGTGAATATGAGCCTTATTAGCATGTAGGCCAAATTTCACTGGGAAATTCAATATTCTCAACTGGAAGACAAAATAAGAATACAAAAATTGTATAATGATATTATTCGGCCTATGATAAATATTTTCACTTGAAACCTCTCATGGACTACTTTATTTTTTATGCACAAACGTCTCGGTCGTAATAACCGGACTCTCGCAAACTTATCTCTTGCCTTTTACCAAATTTTCTATCGCTTTTACTCGGATACACTGTAACGCGGATACACACAATCCGTAAAGACCTTTAAATGACCAAAAATGCGGATCCATCAAATATCAACCTTTGAAATGCACTTTTCACGCAAAATCATTTATGTGCGGTGATTTGCTTGATTACCGGATCTAATAATTTCAGTACTTTCTGGTGTTATTCGTTAGCAATTTCGTAAATCGCGCTGTCGGCTAGATCAAAGGGAAAAGGTTGGAAGATTCCATTGGTTGTAATGAGGGAATGCCTACTTTCTAACATCGACTTAAGTAAATCAAGACATTTAAAGACATAGGAAAGTAAATGGTACGATGAAAAATTAAATAATGCACTTTCTCAACTTTATTTCTTTGGTTTGTTACGATGACATAACCTAGAGATTTAGACCCCTATTATAAAAGTACACCTTGCCGAAAAATGGAATAGTCTAATATGTCAATCAACGGGAAAACCCGCCCTCGACCTGTGTAAAGAGCGTAAAGTAATCGTTGCTGGAAGTAAACAGCTATGTGATACAAATATTCGTTGGATTACAGACAAACTATCAACAATATTAATAACTTAGTACCAAATTGGATTAATCTGTTGTTTAAAGTTTGGATTAATATAGATTCCAGTCGAAATGGATGATTAAATGATGGGTAAAAACGCGAGTAAACACGGTAAGTATTCGGATTGTCCGGAGAGCTCCCTTGCACGGCCTTTGTCAAAATTGTCGGCCCCTGTGATATTTGTGTATTGTATTAACCCTGTGTATAGTACACATTATGTGTAGCTGGACATAGTACTCAACAGGGCATTTGTGTGTAGCTTAAATTTGCGTATATATTACTGTAGGCAATGCTTTTACTTATGTTTCTTGACAAATGATATCTGAAATACTTGGCCCATTTTGGGACATGCCTGAATGAAAGGGTGTTGTTGGCTTGATGCTGGTATTCCCCGCTCCCTCTCCCAAAATAGGGCCTGTGCGCATAAGAAACGGTTTATGGGGTGGAGGACTGGAGATGCCCCACAGACACGATCTCGTCTGTATAATTTGACCATCCTGTTTAAAAGTGGTGAGTACACTAGCCTCAGCCTGTTTAAAACAATTATAATAGAGTTAAAAGGTTGAAATATAATTTGTAAGTTTACATTTATCCATTGTTAAACAGATGGAATAGTAAAAATTAAGATGTATCTGAAAAACATCAAAAAGGAGAATTTTGTCTGTCTTGGTCAAATTAAACAGGAGGAATTTGCTGCTTATTTAAAATGTGAAAGTCCTGAGCACCTGGTATTTACCACAATTTCACATATTATAATGAATTATTAGACATCATAGACTGATCAGCTTCTAATCACTCGTGTCAGTCAGTTAAAGGCACTTGGCGAGAGAAAAAAGGACCAGAACCACTTTTCTTGCATACATACTGGACAGGGATTTTACGGGGTTTACATGGGTGCTAGGATACTCCCATGTTTCACCTGGGGGTGTAGATGCCTCTTGTGCATAAATTGCACATAAGTCATTTAAGTATATAGAAGAGTCATGCAGTAATTTATATTGTAGATTTGTTACATAAAATTGGGTAAAAATCAAATATCTTGAACATTCACTTTCTTAGTCTTACTAGTATATGTTTTTTTTAATTCAAAGAATCTTATTTTGGAAACTGCATACAGGCTGTATTACAGTATGATTAACCATTGCCCTGCTATATTTCTGAAATGGACTTGTCCGTCATTCAATTTGGGCACTACCACTAAGTATTCAGAGGGGTGTTCACTGAAAATTTACTGACTGAATAGCGAACAGCGCAGACCATGATCAGACTGCATGGATGTGCAAGCTGATCTTGGTCTGCACTGGTCGCAAAGGCAAAGACACTTGCCACCAGCAGGCTAAAGGTTAACTTTATATATAAATGCTGCCAGGGATAAAAGAAATCTAGAACTATATATAGACATGATTATTTGTCTTGGACATTGGTATTTCCTGTTTACAGGCTTTGATTTCCCTCATTTCCTTTAATTACGTAGCTGTATTAGAAAAAAAGTGCTTTAAAGTTTAAAGAAAGTCATAAATTTGGTTTTATTTTTACTATTATTTGTCGAGTCACTGGCTACGTAGGTGCAGATGGGAATATTGGGCTCTCCGTTGACCACTTATCCTCAAGTCTTGAGGCTCAAGACAGATATTCCTATCTGCCAAACTGTATTTACAGCCAGTGAAATAATCGTATAATACATACACCCCCAAAGAGAGTAAGAATGTGGAACAGTTTTGATATTGCAGAAAAAAATATGACAGATCACTGAAGTAGACTCCAGAGGCTCAGGCTGTCCCCATATTTAAAAAAAAACTTCCAAAGATTTCATAGACATTGGCTAGAATTGTCTTAAATCATCAGCACTTGCTTAGACTAAAGCATTATCTACATTTTTTAAACTTTTAAATTAGTGATTCCCTTAATTTAACTCCCGTAGATCTGGCGGCTACTTCAGTTTCTTGTTACTTTATACAAGCGTAGTATTTTAGTTATTAAACTGCATGAATTATTGTCATTTACTAACAGCATGGATAGTTATTTTATTTTAAATTCATGTAGCTGCAATTATTTTATTTCATGCTCCGCCCCCTGTTCTGCTTGATTCACAATCGTACACAGTTCACCGACCATGTGATACATCAAACCGTGAAGGTATGGTATTAACTATGTCAGCCGTGAGATATTGTTTAGACAAAAAATAATTTGTTTTTTAGGATAGATCTGTGACACAGTATATAATTATATCAGAATAGAATCATTAGGAAGTCCTTAAGCATTGGCTTGTAGTATCATTCTTTACGTAATTTTAACAGCATGTGTCTAGCTTTGACTAGTAGCTGATTATTTAGATTTGTTTTAATGTTGTTTTTTTCAAAAAAGCAGTAATTCATATACAGTGGCTGATACTACAGCTTATTTACTCTGCAATAATAATAATAATAAACACTTTCCAAAGAACTCGTAGCAGAGATAAGGGGAGTGCCCCTGCGAAATGCAGTTCTTGAAATCATGAACACTTCAAACCATTAAAGAACTGTTCATGAACTAACCTTCAACAGTTCTTGATTTGTGTTCATGAATTTTTGGACATGAACTGTCCTTAAAATGTGTTCATGAACAGTTCATGAACTACTAAAGAATCACACAGAGTTCTTGAATTGTCCATGATAAAAGGTTAAAGGAACAATCATGATGTTATTTTCTTGAATCTTTCATGCACTACTCATGACAGGTAGTTCATGAACTAATGAAGAATCATGTTCATGAATGGTTCACTGCTAGTTCGTGAAGATAAAATGGCGCAATAAAAACATATAGCACGAAGTTCATGAACTATTCATGTTCAACAAAATATCAAGAACTATTCATGAAGTGAATAGTTCATGAACTGTTCATGTACATTAGTTCTTGAAGTCATCTTTCACTTTTCATGCACTGTTCATGAACAGGGATTTTTTTTCCTTCTTTATAAAGTACCCCTAAAAGGACCTTTTCCCAATTGAGAAATACAATCTTTTTTCCCAATTATCATCCAAAAATTCCCCAAAATGACCAAATTAAGTTTGCATTTTGATGATTGCAGAAGGAAAACTTAGTTACATTGACATTCACCATGATTTAACCATTCAGACAGTTTGTTTGGTGATATTTACATGGAATTAAAGGAAGAAGCATTCTAAATGATGTTATTAATTAACTATAAAACTCCATTCATGAAATATGCATGTACTGTTCATGAACTGTTCATGAACAGTAACGTTTCATTTGCAGGGGTGAAGTTCTTCATTAATAGCATTGCTTATTAGACAAACATAAGTGTATTTCAAAAGGCAGTCTAAGTAACTTAATACTGGTAATCAGAT
Source organism: Mercenaria mercenaria (assembly GCF_021730395.1). Lineage (NCBI taxonomy): Eukaryota > Metazoa > Mollusca > Bivalvia > Venerida > Veneridae > Mercenaria > Mercenaria mercenaria. The sequence goes on from NC_069366.1 coordinate 71,953,016, forward strand.
GCAGTTTTTCATGGGGATACCCAAGCTTTTTTACTTTTCAAAATAAAGTCAAAGTAGAGTACTAACATATCTCGGGGAAAATACTTCTAACTTAATGTCCTATTGTCTGTTGATACATCCAGTAGATCAAAGAGTAGTCCTTTAAAGCAGACACCTAAAGCACATGCTGACTCATGGAAGGTTTAAGGTCAGTGGTTCTTCCCAGGTGCGCACCCATGCTGGAAATAATGCCCACAGAGGTCCTTTAATCCATCTTTCTTCATCATCAAAATGTGGCCATACATGACCTATAGTTGTGTCATTTTGGAGTTAAACCCAAGAAAGGTTATGTAAACATAGTGAATTATTATGTCAGGGTGAGAAAATGTGTGTCATGGCTGGGACTTGAACTGTAGGCCTCGGAGTACTGATGCTCTGCTGAGCTATCAGACCACTTACACATGGCAAAATTATGAAATTTGAACCAAGTGCCCCAAAAAATCAACCGTGGTATCAGGTCTTCCAAGAAACTGTTGAAAAAGACGTTAAACCCGAACACACACACACACACACACACACAAAGAAATTGTTTAGAAGTCCAGAACCATGCCACATGGCACAAACATTGACTGTGATGAAGTATTTAAGCTTTTTTGGCACTCATTTGATTTTAAAAAGAGATGATGAAGAAAAAAGGAAATTTGTCAAAAAGCTGTTTGTTAAGATATAAGGAAAAAAGTCACAGCAGTACTGATAATGGTCTTCTCTTGTCATTCCAGAGTGTTTCCTTGTGAATGCCCATCTAAACAAGGCTTGGGAAGAGCAAATTTGGAAGAAGACAACCAAGACTGGTTACAACCTTGCGAACTACAACATGAACCAGTCTATGTCTGTAAGTACAAAAAAAAAAGACAGAACCAGTTTTTAGTGAATTTAGCCCTTTTTACTGGCAAAGCTCTAATTCGGAGTCAAGCAGTGAGAAACTTAGAGCGTGCTGTCTTACGGACAGCTATTGTTATCTTAAAAATCTCTAAACAAAATATTTAACACAGTTTGTTGGAATATGCGACCATAATTATTGTATTCTCACCAAACAAATTTGAGAAGAGCAACATTTGAACATATTGGAATCACAAAGTCTAGTCTGTTTTTCTATCTTGATCTGGTCCACTTTTGCCTCTGCTAAAGGAAATGATAAAATTACCACAAATTTCCCTTAAATTTGATGTCTAGAAGTGAATTGATTGATCAGTAAGGGGAAAAACATAATCAAACTTACTACTTAGAATGAGCACACATGATTGTATTGTATAATTCTTTAGTCTGGCTAACAATTCTAAAGGGTTAGACACTCCCCACAAACAGCTGGGTGCAGTATAGATGGAGAAAAGAGAACAATGTTGCCTTATTATGGTAATAAAAATCTGATCAAAGCTATACGACATAAATCTATTTTCTTGGTGTATGTATTCAATTAATATCGGTAATAAATTCTGTAATTTATGAAGATTCTTATATTTGCAGTATACATTATTGATAAAATTTTGTATTTTCTGCTATAATCATCAAAGAAAACAGTGTTACTGATACGTGTAATGAAAGGCAGACAGTTTCAAACCGCAAACAAAATACTTTTGTAAAAAAAATTACAAAAGTTAAATAGTCGTGTCGTAATCTGAGATTAAGGAAGAGAATCAAAGTATTTTACCCATTCATGGTTTATTGTAGAAAAAATAACATGTTGGACACGCAAGTCGGGAATTTGTTTAGCCACAGTTTAAATAGTATTAAAATGTCTTTGATCTTTGATTCAGTGTTGTACCCTAGTCAGGTATGTAAGTTCTGTTATTGAAGTTAGACCGCAAATAAAATGAAAAAGGGGGGGTATGTAGATCGCACATTCGTGGAGCAGAAAAGATATTTTTTATAATACTTTTATTGATGAAAAGGAATATTTTAATACTGGGTTAAAAGTTTACTGGTACATTTAAGCATGTGTGATTTCGCTATTTGAAAGTTTGTAGACATGTTTTGTCCAGATATATAAAACCTCTATTGTTGCAAGGTGATCAAGTTTTCTTTTATGGTGTAAATCTTAATTCTCACCATTTTATTAATGGAATAAGATATAGGTGTCTCTAGTTTTGTTCAGAAAAATGTCTGTCTCACGTAACGGTTATTTCACACAAAAAGATTTAATAGCGCTGGAAATTAGAAAATGTAATCTTTAGTAAGTTGAAGGTTTATAATATTATGCAAATTTTTTTTTGTTTAATTGGAGGGGATTCAAAAATGGGAACAGGGCCTAGTTCGGCCCCAAAAATGACCAAAAAGATGGATCACTACTTCCTCACAAGAAAGGCATTTTTAGTCTTCTTCAATGAGAAACAAAAAAGTCTTCAAAAGATGGACAGATCATCAAATAGCATTGTAAAAAAGGTATTAAATGATAGTGATTCATGCTTACAAGATGTTGTAACATGTATTGATGTGTAATTGAGTGAGTCTAGTTGGTGAACAAGCAAGCAGATTAGTTATGTTTTATTTCATTTGAACAGTTGCTTAATCTCTTTGATGTCTGATCAATTCCATAGCTTTGATCTGTTATGTGCCAGGGCTTACTGTATTCTGTATTGTAGAGCCAAGAAAACAATCCGGGTTTGGTTTCAGTGCTTGACAAAGGTTTTTAAAGTGCTAGCAAATTATTCTTTGAATTTGGGGATAGATGGGTGCGTATTGCTGCAGATGTAGTAATTAATTATTGCAGAATGTGAAATGCATAAAAGTGTTTGAAGTTTTTCTTTTGCGTGATTTTGGTTCTTTAGATGTGACTCCAGTTATAAATATTTGTTTGACTTTGTGTGTTGTTTTTTTTTCTTCAGAAGTTTGTACATAGGATTACACTATACCTTGCATTCTTATGTTGCATGTTTAGTATTCAAAAACCTCTTTGAGCTTATGTAATTCCCCAGTGTTACCTTAGACTTCAAAGAGAGAGCTTACAAAAATTGCTCATAATCTGATTTTGTATTATCTTTGAACTCGTGGAACTCTAACACTGTATGTGTTGCTTTAGAAGCATATTGTGGTAACTTTATATAAAGAAACTTGGCATTTATGGCCCTAAGAATTTTTTACCCTCTATGACTGTCTGAATCGCTTGTTAGTAGATTGGAATCAGATATTTTCGAGTGTTAATTACTATGTGTTTGAAATGGTTCACAAGTGGGAGATCAAAGACACTGCCGCTTGCGCCCATTATTGTTCAACCTTGAAGAAAGAAATCTCATTAAGGGGATAAAAGATAACAATGCCTGAAAGGATGGGTCTCATATAAATTAAAAATATTGTTATCTTTGAAGGGGTATACTGTATTTGCAGGGTTTTAAGTATATAAATTGGTATATTAAGGAGATTATATGAAATATATCATTATAGACGATTTCCTTTCATGTTTGGCAGCATTTATATCATGTGATTGGATAATTAAAAGAATAACCATTTTTGTGTTGGTATGTCCAGAGGTCAAGTTTGGAATTTTTTTGGTGCTTTTAAATAGTTTATAGGAAAAATGATAGAAAAGCCTTGTGTCATATTTTCTACCTGATCTGTTTGAAACATGGTGAGATGATGAAAACTGGATCATAAGGGTCTCAACTACTTCACTATAGTCAAAAACAGAAAAACCTAGATGCTATATTTTCTATCTGATCAGAATGTTTGTCTTTATGAAATCTAGGTCAGGCTTAAAACTGAACCATCTGGTGTCAAAAAGTAGGTCATTTTATCTGATAGTCTGTTGTTAACTCTATAGATGGCAATTTTTTCTACCAGGTCTATATGAAACATGATAAAAGTGTTTTCTTTATGAAGTCAATGTCAAATTTGAAGGTCAAAAAGTAGGCACCAGGTCATAGAAAGACTCCAGTGGCCACAATTTCTACCTGACCTTTATGAGACCTATACTCAGAAATATGAAATCTAGGTAAGTTAATATGTGCCCAAGTTGTTTATCTGAGGTCAAAGACAGAGTCATTAGGTTGTCTTTTTAAATTTAAAGCCTTAATTACCTAGAGACCACATTAATTTTTCTATCTGATCTTTATGAAACTTTGTCATATTGTTTGTCTTTATGAAATCTACATGTAGGTAAACTTTGAAACCATGTTATCTGGTCAAGGTAAAAAGGTATGCCATTATGTCAAATAAATGTTACTTGTCACTCTGGAGATCAATTTTTCTACCTGATCTTTATGAAGCTTTGAATGGTTGTCTTTCTGAAAGCTACTAGGTCAAGTTTATAGGGAGTAAGAAGTTTAAATTAAGTCACAGTCATGAGCAATACTGTAGGGTCTTCATGGCCCTGTTGTTCAGGCTTGCAAGTACATAGAAGTCAGTACAGAAACTTTTTTAATACCACCTGAAGTTCTAACCCATTAAAATAAGAGATTAGGAGAGATTGTGAAAACTGTCTTTCAATGAAAATGACAGTTCAGGCTTTAAATGTGAAGTAGGTCTTGTTTGTAAAGGTTACCGTTTTTGCTGGTTTGCTGTTGCATATCATTATAGATGTTGACCTATTTCTTGTGAAATCTCTTGTAAACACAGTGTTTATATTTGCATTTTAAGTTCATCTGAGTGAAAAACGCTCCACACTGAAGGTGAAAGAAGCATTATTATTTCTACTATGATATGTTTAAAATTTGATTTAATGAAAATGATAACTTCAGATAAGGCTGTATACGGATGTTCTACGTTTGTAAGGTATCAAGCACTCATCCTGAAATTTTCAGGTTTAAATCCAGCTGGGGTCACAACATGCCACCCCAAGTAACACTAATACACCAAATACAAAATGACCCCCTCCCCCAAGTAACACTATTTAAACACCAGTATGTAGACTGAATGATTGATAGAAGCTTCAGGGTCTCTTCTCAGTCATTTGTATATGTTCCTCTTTGAACAGGATTGGGCTTTAGCTGAAAAGAAATATTTAGACAGAAGAGTCTTTGGTCATACTGAATGTAGGATTGTCTTGTTTAATCAGAAGCCAGGGAGCTATAAAACAAAGAGTATATTTTATTGATGTCAAGTAAATAATTACCTGCTAAAGTTGTTCCCACAATAAATTTGTCACATTTAAAGGCCTGGTGACAACCTGCATCTTAAGATGTGTAGAAATTATAGACCAGGGCTTGAATGACCATGTCAGATTTCACACCAATATGGTGGTCATTTGCTGGACACAACTATGGAAGGCATCATCAAAAGACAATTATCACCAAAGATCAAAGGGCTTGTAAATTGGAATTCTCACCTTCAACAAATCTTTGATGTTACAAGTAGCCATTCCTCCAGGTAAAGTACAGTTGTCTGTCTAGTATGGTGAAAATGTGTATCCTATTGGGACCAGATTTATTTTGTTTGAATCCTTGTAATAGGTAAGGCATTTCAGTTGCAAGTTTGATCCAGGCTGAATGCAAGCAAAACTGATGTTCTCTCTGATGACTAGACAGATGACAGTAGGTAAGGTCTGTGTGAGCCCTGATATTATGTTTGATCATCTGAGGAGTTGGTCAGTGGGTGTGACCCCTTGCTGAGAATATCCCCATCCCCAGAAAAAAGGAAAGTGAAAGCCTATCTCAGACTGATTTTATTATACAGTATTTTTTACCAGCATTCCTGGTTTAACATCAAAGTGTTTGTCAGATCTTGATGAAAGGGAATAATTATCATGTTATGATGTATTGTGGTATACAAGTCCAGCTTTGAACTTGGCTAGTATAGTTAAAACAGTGTAACACCTTGGGGCACTGACAGATGAATTATTAGTCACTTACACCTCAATTCATCAGCTGTTGGCATTTAATTAATGGCCTGGTCTTTGATTTTGCCTTTTGAAATGAAAAAAAAAATTTGTAATCAAGGCTATCTAATTTACCTGTCAATAAAGATTGCTATTCTTTATATATCTGTTTATACATTTACTGTATAAGACTCCAAGGTAAAAGATGAAGGTAAAGGTTAAAGACAAAAGTAAAAGACAATTTGAGGTGTTTTTTTTTTTTTTTACCAGTAAAATATATGTTTTGTTGTCAGCTTTATACTTAGTGGAACATGAGAATCAGAAATTATTCACAGGAATGTTCAGCTAAGGTATGTGACCAAAACTGTCAAAGTCTACCTCAGGCCATTAATGGTTGTCAAGGGGTAGTGCTATATTAGGTTTTCATGTATAACTTTTTAATGTATGACTTATGTTGAGAATTTACATAATATTTTTTCCTAGAAATGATAGCTAAGATATAATTAAAATAGCTGACTTTTAAGGTAATCATGTCTCCCACACCACTGCGGTGGGAGATATATTGATTAACTCCTGTCTGTCTGTGTGTTCGTGTGTGTGTGTCTGTCATAAATCTTGTCCGCACTTAAAGTTGAACATTTCATCCAGTCTTCATCAAACTTGAACAAATGTGTTTGCCAACAAGTCCTCGGCCAAGTTCGATAACTAGCCAAATCGACCCAGGCACATCAGAATTGTGGCCCTTGAATTACAGAAAATACTGATGCAATTAAGTGGTACAGGTCTTGGTGCATGGTTGACTCAGATACATAATGGAGAAGAAATGCCAATCTAAATGATAAGGCAATTGTGGGAGACATGCAGTTTTCTCAAAAGCAGCTCTAGTTATGCCCCCCTTTGAAGAAGGAGGGGTATCTGCAGATGTCAGTCGGTCGGTCGGGATGTAGACCAATCCGTTTCCGGGCCTAGGATCATGAAAGTTAAAAGGGAGGTTGGTCATCACCAGCAGATGACCCCTATTGATTTTGAGGTCTGTATGTCAAAGGTCAAGGTCACAGTGACACTGAATAGTAAAATGGTTTCCGGATGATAACTCAAGAACACTTGGGCCTAGGATCATGAAAGTTGATAGGGAGGTTGATAATGACCAGCAGATGACCCCTATTGATTTTGAGGTCAGTATGTTAAAGGTCAAGGTCACAGTGACCCTGAACAGTAAAACGGTTTCCGGATGATAACTCAAGAACGCTTAGGCCTAGGATTACGGAAGTTGATAGGGAGGTTGTTCATGACGAGCAGATGACTCCTATTGATTTTGAGATCAGTATGTCAAAGGTCAAGGTCACAGTGACCAGGAACAGTAAAATGGTTTCCAGGCAATAACTCAAGAACGCTTAGGCCTAATGTCAGGAAAATTCATAGTTAGGTTGGCCATGACCAGCAGATGACTCCTATTGATTTTGAGGTCATTATTATTATTATTATTATTATTATACCATATTTATATAGCGCCCTTTTCATGATCAATTTCACGTTCAAAGGCGCTTTACATAGTTCAAATGCAGCCACACAGGGCGCATAATTCATCCTCTACTAGTACAGACACAGAGCGATCTGACCAGAGGGACAGAGTAAGACAAAGCCCCCACGACAGAGAGATCAGAAATCAGATACAGGCTTGTCCGGCTAACTTAGCCTAGCTCTTTGCGAATAGACAACCTGGTTCTTTAACGTGCCCAGTGTATAGCACTGATACACGCAAGGATTGCCTGGATTTCTGACCAGTACACCTCTAGTTAGGTGGGAAACACTGAAAAGCGTTTCTGAAAATTCCCGAGTAGCTGCCGGGGATCGAACCACCGACCTCAGGATTGGTCATTAGGTCAAAGGTCAAGGTCACATTAGCCAGAAACAGTTAAACGGTTTCTGATCTTCTTGTCCAAAACCATAGGGCCTAGGGCTTTGATATTTGGTATGTAGCAAAATCTATTGGTCCTCTACCAAGATTGTTCAGATTATTTCCCTGGGGTCAAATATGGCCCCACTCTGGGGGTCACATGGTTTATACAGACTTATATAGGAAAAAACTTTAAAAAAACCTCTTGTCCAAAACCACAGGGCCTAGGGCTTTGATATTTTGTATATGACATCATCTAGTGGTCCTCTACTAAGATTATTCAAATTATTCCCCTAGGGTCAAATATGGCTTCGCCCTGGGGGTCACATCATGTACATAGACTTATATAGGGAAAAACATTGAAAATCTTCTTGTCCAAACCACAAAGACTATAGCTTTGATATTTTGTAATGTAGCATCATTTAGTGGTTCTCTATCAAGTTTGTTCAAATTATCCCTCTAGGGTCAAATATGGCCCCGCCCCAGGGGTCATATGGTTCATATAGACTTATATAGGGAAAAACTTAGAATCTTCATGTCCATAACTTACTTCATTCAATGGGCCTCCGTGGCCGAGTGGTTAAGGTCGCTGACCTCAAATCACTTGCCCCTCATCGATGTGGGTTCGAGCCTCACTTGGGGCGTTGAATTCTTCACGTGAGGAAGCCATCCAGCTGGCTTACGGAAGGTTGGTGGTTCTACCCAGGTGCCCGCTCGTGATGAAATAATGCACGGAGGGACACCTGGGGTCTTCCTCCACCATCAAAGCTGGAAAGTCGCCATATGACCTAAAATGTGTCGGTGCGACGTTAAACCCAAAACAACAATACTTCATTCAGATTTGGACCACATGCATAGGTTTGTATAGTTTTGAGTGGCAAGATGAACCTTGACCTGAGTTGACCTTGATCTTGACCTAGTGACCTACTTTCACATTTCTGTAGCTACAGCCTTCAAATTTGGACCACATGCATAGGTTTGTGTACAGAAAAAAACTTTGACCTTGTTATTGACCTAGTGACCTACTTTCACATTTTTGAAGGTACAGGCTTCAAATTTGGACCACATGCATAGTTTTTTGTTCCAAAATAAAATTTGACCTTGATTTTGACCTAGTGACCTACTTACACATTTCTAAAGCTACAGCCTTCAAATTTGAACCACAAGCATAGTTTTGTGTACTGAAATAAACTTTGATATTGAGATTGACCTAGTGACCTACTTTCACATTTCTGAAGGCACAGGCTTCAAATTTGGACCACTTGCATATAGTTTTGTGTTCCAAAATAAAATTTGACCTTGATTTTGACCTAGTGACCTACTTTCATATTTCTCAAGCCACAGCTTCCAATTTGGACCACATACACATTGATTTGTACTGAAATGAAATTTGACCTTGATTTTGACCTTGAGCTAGTCTTGAAATTTGGAACATTCAAAAATGGCTCAGTGAATGGTGCCATGATCACTCTGTAATCTCTTGTTAGGTTAATAGGTTAAAGGTCAAGGTCAGAATAAACCAGAATGGTAGATCTTTTGTTTACAGTGAGCTTATAATTTCTGTTCATTTTGCTATTACTGAATGCATCAAGGGGGGCATTTCGTGTTCGACGAGCTCTTGTTAAGTATTGATTTGGCAAAAACAAAACATGTCATGACTATCGGAGCTTTCTAAGGACATGATATTATAAAAATTATCACCACCCCAGATGGGCCCCCTTACAAAATAGCTATTTAAAGGCTTCTTGATTCTTTTTTAAATTTGGCTGCCAGTGAGCAGGGATACGATAAATATTTCTCATCATAAAATGATGTCATATCAGTTTTGCAACAAAACATTTAAGTGAACAATATTGGACTGTAACACTATTACGAGCCACCAATAGCATCAGTTGCAGTGGAATCTTTTCAGTAGTAAACTTTTAAGATATTTTTTTTGCTTCAAAGACATCCTTTTGATAAAGTACAGATTGTTGTTTATTAAGCATATGATGGATCTCATGTGCCCAGTAGGCCATTGATCCCTGATCTTATCACAGTCTAAGGTGAAACTCTGGCCAGAACAACAAAATTGATATAATGGGTCTATCAAAATAATGGCCATCTTTCACAATCAATAAAATAATTAATACAATACTGTCTCTGAGAGGCATATGAGTCACAAGAAAAAAATGGCATAATATTATACTGTGAAAGAAGCTGCATGAAGAAATGACCAAATAGTGTAGTTGGGTAGTGTCACTCTTAGTGTAAAACCAATACATGTAAACTTGTTTCCAGAACTGTATAAGAATGAATGGCAGCACAATCTTTTCATCCAATTAGTGCATCATGCTGAGAATGCACTTTCAGGTATGTAGGGTGTCGCACATCAAAACAGCCTGCCATTAAAACAGTAAGTTGGTAAAGATGCAGTTTTATATAAAAGGTAAATTATGAAATTTTAGAGGAATTAGATCCGATTGGGACAGTTGAGGGTTGTTTTAGCTGCAACAGCTATATCAAAATTGCTGAAGATGTTTCCAAGAAAAAGATCAGTTGAACCATTTTATTCTTCTGACTGGGATTGTATATATAGATACACAGAAATTATAAGCTAGGAGACAGTTTGTCAAATAAACAGTTTGCTTTATTGCGTGTAACATTAAGGTTAGCATAAAAAGGATGTGGCTGCCAGAATTCGTCTTTGAAGTGATATTATACTTTGATCTAGCATGCAGCATTATCTAGGTTTATGAGTGATTTGATAATCAAGATATGATACTGATATGATTGTATTTTGCCAGGATAATTAATTGATACAGATCAAGTAACAGGGAAACGGCTATAGGAAACTACTATGTTTGTTACTGTTTTTATGCTTGATAGAAAAAAGTGTTATCACAGCTATCTATTATACAGCCATGGATACAGCCGGGTGGTCTGAAGGCGGCTCATGCTAGACTGAGTTTTTCTGAGGATCCAACTGGCCGATAACTTGAGGAAGAATCTGAATGTAATACCCTCCCATAGGCAAACAGTATCACATACGTCAAGTCTCAGTTAAAATGTTCGACGTTTGGACTACTTTAGTCAGACCCTCAAGCCTGTTCAAATTTTGTATAATTATGTCCCTTTTTTCTAAAAAAATAAAGATAATCAGAGCCAAGAACGATCTGTCTGAACATATAAGAGTTTTGAATGGAAAATATTAAAAAAGGTTATCTAGTCAGAGCTAGACTTAATAATTGTGGACTACCTGAACATTTGGACAAGTGATGGTCATTAACTTTCATAGAGACTTTTAGACAAATGTCATAAGAGATAAAGATACGAGTTTAAAAGAAAAGTTGTCAGAAAATTTATTAGGTGAAAACAAAAAGCAAATTTATCTCTTGGTGATAGATGGGTTCCAGTTACAAGATTTATGATGTGATTATAATATGGATAGCATGCATAATGAATTTCTAGAGTTCCTAGAAATTTTTCCTCATATTTGCATCAAGTTTAATTTCTTGTATAAATAGAAACATAACTTGTCAATTTCCTTTGAACTGAAGCACACAAGTTAATTTCATTGTGGTGTAATTAAATGCCAATTAAAGATCAAAAGTATTCATACATATCTGTCAATATAGGGACTTAACATAGTATCAGATTGTGAATAATTTTCCTTATTTGATAGATAATTTAATTCTTTGAAGATAGATTCTTTGAAGATAGTGGAGTATATAGAGGAGAAAACCTACATGGAAACAGAGTTGTGATGAATCCTGCAGGGAGAAGTTGCACATGCAGAGATGCTATAATTGTTGGCTGGAGACCCTTCTGCTGCAGGGTCAATTCTGGTATAAGCTTAAGGGTCACAAGTTGGATTCCTGAGAGAGATGAATATTCTTTGTACTGATGATTTGACAGAAAATGTTTTATCTGAACCTATACTTTGATACGTGCTTGTTGGGAAGTTTTAGTAACTGTCGGAAAAGTGGCATTTAAAACCTCAATTACACAGTGCTAAGCTTTCAGTAAAGTTCTTAAAACAAGATAAGTCTGGGTAAGTAAATTGGCTTGCAATAAGTTAATGATCTCCCGATAAATATTCAGGAAATCCCGTTGTTGGTCACGAACAAAACTAGACACCAAATAACTCCATATTCATAAGATCGGCTGTCACAATTACTCCCACAAGACTAAATACACTTTGATGTTATATAATTATTCCAACATTAAACATTTTGCATTAAGTATCGGACAAGTTTTAATCTACTGAATGATATTAGGTCACCTTTTATGCAGATAATATTTCAAAAATTAAACATGCCGATGGATAAAACTTCAACATCAAAGTAAGTGTACTATATACCCTCATTATAAAGGCCCCCTCTCAAATAGCCAATATTAGCAGAAAAAAGTTATTCCAATATAAAGCTATATCCATATATAATAACAGTACAACAGCTGTATTTATCAGTAAATCCAGCTATATTTTACACAGCATAATTAATATTTAGGTACTCAGGTATTCACTTATTAAATAAATGAATTGATATTTGCATTAGTTTTTGCCAGCTTTATTTTTCGGGGAGTGGGGAGAGGGTTGGGTGAGGTGGGGGGAAATAGCTATATGTTTTTGCCTACTTATATACCTCAAAGTGGGTGGGGCATTTGTATTGGGTATTCAGCAAGGGCAGTCTGGCTCAGATGTGTAGCGAAATATTTCAGTTGTCCTCGGTGATTTCATTCTGGAGAGTAGACGTGTTACTGGTTTTTAGCTCAAGGTGAGCTTTTGTGATCGCTGTGTCCATTGTCGTCCGTCCGTCGTCAACAATTTGACTGTTTACACTCTTCAGGTCACAATTTTGGCCCAATCTTAATGAAACTTGGTCAGAATGTTACCCTCAATAAAATCTTGGATGAATTTGATACTGGGTTATCTGGGTTCAAAAACTAGGTCACCAGGTCAGACCAAAGGAAAAGCTTGTTAACACTCTAGAGGTCACAGTTTTGGCCCGATCTTAATGTAACTAGGTCAGAATGTTATCCTCAATAAAATCTTGGACAAGTTCAATATTGGGTCGTCTTGGGTGAAAAACTAGGTCACGAGGTCAAATCAAAGGAAAAGCTTGTTAACACTGTAGAGGTCACATTTATAACTGTACCTTCATGAAAATTGGTCAGAATGTTAACCTTGATGGTCTTTCTGCCCAGTTTGAATCTGGGTCCTGTAGGTTCAAAAACTAGGTCACCAGGTCAAATCAAAGGAAAAGCTAGTTAACCCTCTAGAGGTTACATTTATAACCATATCTTAATGAAACTTTGCCAGATTATTAATCTTGATGATCTTTAGGTCAGTTTCAAATCTGGGTCAGGTGGGATCAAAAACTAGGTCACTTGGTCAAATCAAAGGAAAAGCTTGTTAACACTGCTCTAGGCCACATTTATGACTTTATTTTCATGAAACTTAGTCAGAATGTTAATCTTGATAATCTTTAGGTAAGGTTCCAATCTGGGTCATGTGGGGTCAAAAACTAGGTCACTGGGTCAAATCAAAGGAAAACTTAGCACTTTAGAGGCCACATTTATGGCCATATCTTAATGAAACTTGGTCAGAATGTTAATCTTGATGATCTTTAGGTGAAGTTTAAATCTGGGTCAGATGGGGCCAAAAACTAGGGTCACCAGTTCAAATCAAAGGAAAAGCTAGTTAACACTGTATAAGCCACATTTATGACCGTATCTTAATGAAACTTGGCTGGAATGTTAATCCTGATGATGACTAGGTCAGTTGTAAATCTGGATCAGGTGGGGTCAAAAACTAGGTCAACAGGTCAAAAAGGAAAAACTTGTTAACACTCTAGAGGCCACATTTATGACTGTATCTTCATGAAACTTGGTCAGAATGTTTACCTTGATAATCTTTAGGTCAGAATTGAATCTGGGTCATGTGGGGTCAAAAACTAGCTCACAGGGTCAAATCAAAGGAAAAGCTTGTTAACACTCTAGAGGTCACATTAACCATATCTTAATGAAACTTGGTCAGAATGTTAATCTTGATGATCTTTAGGTCAATTGGTCAGGTGAGCGATACAGGGCCTTCATGGCCCTCTTGTTAACATTTCGTTTGGCAGCTGAAGTCGCCGAGGATAACTGAAATATTTCGCTCGTAGAGACTTGTACTGTGTTTTTCAAAGCAATTTATGGGGTCAGTTTAGTATTTATGGAAGGCTTTAAATGTTTTGAAGGTGCAATCATGCAGGTAGCAGCTGCAAGTGTATAAACTCCAATTTTGAAATGTTCTACAAGTTTGCCGAGTAGCTTCCTATAGTGTTACGCTCGCATAGTTCACCTTTTCAATTTATATGATACTGTGACTGGATTTTTTGTCATCATTCTTTTTTTCATTTGACTAACAAATAAAAAGTATATTTTTTATATAAAAAAAAGGGATTTTTTCTATTAAACAAAAAATATACACTGGACATGTGCCTATGAATTTAACTGAAGTAAAACACTGCTGAAAAATTGCATTGAACTCCTTCCAATATTGCACACACACACACATTTTTTACCACAGAGGTTTTGTTATTTCAATTTTGGCAATTAAATTAAAAGTAAATACCTGGGATTAAAGTTTTTGTTTTAGGTAAATCTCTGACATTGATCAGGCTTACAGAAAATTGTTAATGGTGCAGAAAAGGATTAACAGAATACACATTGATAACCTAGGTGATTTACCTCCCACCTAACATGCCTGTGACTGCAGCCAGTTACTGCCTAGGACTGTAACCAAACCTGCTTCTATCTGCTCCGAATGCATTCTGTTTTAGTACCACACACTTCTTGTTTAGATGACCCTGCAATCTCTGAACGTGCCTGTATATCTATAGAAGGGTTATAAGAGCAAAAATCTTGTATAAATACATGAATTATAATGGCAGATACTTCCTTGATGTGTTGATCTTCCGAAATTTTATCATTGTTCCAGGTTTCTCTTAGAATTGCAAAAATGCTGTATAGATAAAAGCCAAAAAACTAAGACAGAAAAACAGGAAGAATTTGGAAACATCAGGATGTTTTTCTGATGTAAAACATTTGGATTTCTTGGTTCCTTGATAACAAGGTGTGTAGAGATATTTCATGGCATTGCTTGTAAACTAATGATGATTTATCATTAGTTTGGAATGGGTATCATGTATTGGCCAGTTGGTGATAGACAAATATTATGCATCATTTTATGCCTAAATAGGTGTTGGGAGATTCTTTATTGATGTTTTATTTATGTTAATTTGATGAAGCATGTTTGGAAAGAAAGATTGAATTAATAACTTGAATAATTTTCTGTCTGCTGCATGGAAAAGACAGCACTGCAGTTATATAAGTTAATGGTGTTTATAACAAAGTCATGAAGCTAATTCAAGTCCTGTGGCTGTTTGTAAGAAAGTCTTTGTGGTTCTGAATTTAGGTTTAGTCTTAAAATTTTGAAACTTTAAAGTGGGTCTAGCTGATCTGATTGGAATTTTTTGTTACAGAGGTCTGACTTCTAGCCACTAGAAGTAATTTTAGACTCAAAGAGAGTATATATAATATGTAGAAGTAAAGGTGTTGTCAGAATTTTTTTATTATCTCCCCTTTTCTGTCTGTCTGAAACCTTTTGTAAAGTGGGGCATTTGTACATGGAGGGTATGACAAATCCGTATTTTGGTAGTAAATTTAGTACTGTTATATACACAATTTTCATGGAAGGAATTTATTTAATTTTTGGCGAAATTGTTTTTCTAAATAAATATTTTTGATAAAATATCTAAACATGCCTCACACCTGTTTGTAAAGAAATCAAAGTATCACTAATATAATCAGATTCAAGTAAATATTTACCTTGATAACTGATAAAGAGACTTTAAAATCATCTATATAAAAGAGATTTAACTGGAGGTTTTAGATAGCTCAGATGTTTGAGCATTTGAGAAATGTGTGGTTGTTATAATACACAAGCAGGAAGGAAGTTAGTGGATACCCAGGCTGCACAAATATGTAGACGCAAGTCAAACACTTTTAGATATCTCAAATTATCAAATACCCCTGTATAAACACTCTCTGTTCTGTTGCATTTTGCATACATGGGGCAAGTTTCCAAAACAATTGTGGTAACTTAAAGGGGTGGGGGACATTTATACAAGGTAATACGGTACTTGTGTGGATCGGGGTGTGGATTGGAGGAATGGTTCAGACCTGGAAAACTCTGTTTGGTTGAAAGTAAACTAACCTTTTCAGGAAAAATTCTAATAATGAGCCTATTCTAAATTAATTGTAAACTTAAAAATTGCTCTGACTTACAGATGATGAAAATATGTTTTTCTTCTGAAAGAATTTTACTTACTCTTTGTACAGTAGTATGCTTAAAATAATAATGTAGTATGGATTGAGGTACAGTTTGTAACTGGGGTAATTTTCAGTCACTCTACAGTCATTGATGAAACAGTATAATTTAATTTTCATTTTCAGCTCTGTCCATGTGTAATTTTTTTAATGCCTTTGATAACAAAAAATATCAAAGTCATGGAAAAAAATCTTGGAATTTTGGTGTGCTGATAACTTGGTATGAATCAGCATGTTATTTCTGCAGTTAATCAGTTTCAAGGCTTGTTCGAACCTGCAGAAGAGAGGGCAACCGTGATTCAGAATAAGTGGTATACCCATGGACTCAAGTTTTCTTAGCCAATGATGGAATTCCAAATACAGATATGTAGCCAAAGTTTGGACCAGTCATTTCTTATACATTTGGACACAATACAGTTTAGTGTGAATATCGAGGAAGAATAATGCAGCAGTGGCATAGTGGCTATCCATGAGCGTCATGAGGGGAAACTGCAGGGTCACAGGTTTCCCATCTTTGTCAGAGATTCAATAACAGATTAGTTCGCAATTTAGTTGAGACCAAATTCAAATAAGCTATTAATTGACCTAGATAGGATAAATCTTTATCAGAGTCGGGAAACTAGTGAAAATGTATTAAGGTTCCAGCGTGAACAACTACATACCTTGCATGCTTTATTTTATATACGATATTATTTATAACCTATTTTATAGATATATATTTTTGTCATTTTTTCGTTACCAATAATGTACAAAAGTGGGCGGGGAGAAATATCTATATTAACGTATATTTGCACTCAGATACCTCATTTTCCAGGTCATAAGACACTAAAATTATCATGATTTCTCTAAAATTAGCCCTATGATCTCTGCGGTGTGCTTGTAATTATTTGGTATCATAAAAATCATATCTTGAACAGGTTATTATAAGTTTTTTCATGCAGAGCTGTAAATCAAAACATGATAGGATCTTGTTATTACAGTGGGTAAATTTTATTGATTTTGATAGTTAAAAAAAAAATGTTTATATTAAAAAAAATTGTCTGTATTTGAGAGGATGGTGATAAGAGTTTTTGAAAAATCTTCTGTTTGAAGTTTTATTCAGAGAAATTGCATGAATTTAACTGAAAATAAATCTTTTAGACTTAGTAATATATCTCCTTGTATTGGGCTTATTCAGTGTAAAATCAGCATACTCTCACACTGTCTAAGCTTAACTAAGCATCAAATCATTGTGAAAGGGGCTGCTGCCAAAGTTTTGGGCAATATTGCCATTTGTTGTGATGGTTAAAAAAAGAAGGTAAAGTTTCTTATTTAATGTGGGTAGTTGACAAAAGTCCCCACCTGGATTAATGGATGGAACAACTTATTTCCGGTCGAGCCCACGGCAGGCGTCATATTTACCTCCCCAGCATCCAGTCTAGGCCGATACTGCTGGAAACAATACCAGTTTAACTTCAATTTTTAAGTAAATCACCCAGCACTGAACACTAGTCGGGATATCAGCCACGACTGGGAATGGAACCTGGACCGCTGGCGTTGTAGCCAAACCAGCTAACCACTGCGCCACTGACTCCCTTATGAAGGCTGTCCCATTAAATCTTAGACATTGGAAATTATGTGGAAAACAATTGACATCAATTTACAAGGTTTTCGTAGTCATTCAACTTGGCACCCAGAAATACACTCAGTAAATAACAATAAAATGTTTTTCATAATTATGATTCTACATGAAGTTAAATCAGAGCACATAGAGGTGACAGATGCATGTGGTAACATCATTACCACATGAACTGATATGCATTCTTTCTCAAAATACTCCCCTGCAAGCCCAAAATACTTTCGATAGCCATGGAACCAATTGCAAAAAGCACATGCAGTGTTTATATCATATCATTGGTACATCTGTGCCTCAGCATCTTGTCACTTTTAGATACTTCTCTCATGAGCCTCACTCAGAGCGTTGAATTCTCTATGTGAGGAAGCCTGGCAACTGGCTTATGGAAGGTCTGTGTTTCTACCCAGTTGCCAACCCTTGATGAAATAATGCACTGAGGAAACCTGCAGGCCTGTAACTCAGAAGAACCTTTCAATTAACCAATTTTTTAGCTCATCTGATTTTTTGAAAAACAAAATGAGTTATTGTCATCACTTGGTCAGCATCGGCATTGGCATTGCCTGGTTAAGTTTTATGTTTAGGCCATACCAAATTGATTAATAGTTCTTCGGAAAATTTTCAAAAAAAATAGGAGCGAGCGAGCGAAATTTTTATTTTATTTTTTTTTTCTCAATTTTGATTTTTTCAGAGGCGGGTAGATTTTACATGGAGCGAGCGGGCTTTTTTTATTTTTTTTCCCCAGCTTGGACCCTTGAGGAGGCGGTTATGATTATACATAAAGTTAACATTTCTTTAGAAATAACACAGAAATCAAACATTTACAGTGTGGGTAACACAGTATATAGCTTTTCTATATGTTTTAAAGACGACATGAATGATTTTGCAAATAAATTCTTGCCAAAACTCACTGAATCACTTTGTTGTTTTTTTTATTTTGTAAATATAATTTCTAAGGGATGTGTCTTATTTTTAATTTTGATTTTTCTACATTAATCTGAAGGCGTGCCTATTTAACGGCACAGGATGAGGAATATTTAAGACAAAACAGGCACATGTGTGGAATAACATTTCTTCTGAAACACAGTTAGATGGCTTTGACACATGAACAAATTTGTGCCCCAAGTGGAACTCCAAACCACAGAGGTGAGGGGAAGTAATAAACCACTTGACCAGTGAGACCAAACGGAGTTGGGCAGACAGATGCTTCGACATTGCTCAAATCCCTTTGGAATAATTTCTTAACAGATCAGGCTAGCTTAAGTGATGTTTGTTGTGCTTTGACTGAACTAGAAATTTAGAGTTGGGGAGGTCTGGGTTTTTTTTCAGTTTCTTTCGTTCAATCAATTTACAGCCAATTAACATATCCTGGCGTCATGTGTACAAACAGGCAAAATTGGGGTTACAAAAGGACAGATTTTGTTAGAAATTATTTTCATATCAACACTACTTATTTGAAAAGCTAAACAATTTTTAAATTGACTAAATGCGTTTTGATAGAATATCTGACTGCTGCACTAAAGAAGTTACGTTCTAAAAGATTTGGGCCGAGACAATGTGATAGGTCGGTCAGGATCTGTGAACAAATATTTTTTAAGATAGTAGTTGGCCTCAGCTTTGGGCTCTAGATCTAACATGCTGAACTAAACAACTGATAACAAATGGTTTGAAAACTTTATATCTGAACAATATTTCCAAATACTTTTAACTGCATCCCCGTGCACGTCTTACAAGTCGGGCTTCGTTCTTTTCACTGTATTGAACAAAAGTAGAATGTGCCTACTTCATTACCTACCGGCACATCGAAGGCCATGTGTGGCACTAGCACAGACACCCATGATTTAAAACAAATGACGAACAACACCATAATTCCTGACTTTGGACATCAGCTACATGTATTACGGACGCATGAAATCCGATCAATTTCACTTTGACGCATTAAAACAGCGATAAAACCTGTTTTGCTGTTATTATTCCGGACCGCGTAATCGGAAAAAAAATTTTTTTCGGAGATTTTTATGTACGTGCGGGCGGGTGATTTTTATCTTTTTTTCTCGGAAATAAAATTATTGATGCGGTAGTTCCGACGAACGACATATCAATTTGGTATGGCCTTAGGTCAGTTTTTCTTGTAAAATATCAAAGCTATTGCTGTAAAACTTGCAACACTGGTTCACCATCAATAGCTGACTTTGCACAGCAAGAAACATAACTCCATCCTGCTTTTTGCAAGAATTATGTCCCCTTTTGGACTTAGAAAATATCATAACAACTCACGGGTAGGACAATATTTCTGTTATACAGAGACATATTATACAGAGAAAAAAAAGTCAGATGAACGTCTGCACCTGCATGGCGGTGCTCTTGTTTTAATTTAAAATAATGCTGTTTGATTTTGAAACTTCCAACGATATTTTAGGAACTTTTGCTAATCAAAGATAATATAACCTGCAAATTATCTAACCTTTAGCCTGTTGACGGCAAGTGATTTTCCTTTGTTACCAATCAGCCTCTGTGCAGGCTGATCATGGTCTGCACTGTTTGCTATTCAATTGGTAAATTTTCAGTGATCACCCCTTTGAATAATAAGTTGTGCTGCCCAAATTGAATGATGGACCAGTCCATCAAAGGTTAAAAAAAACATTAATTTTCAAACAGCTGCTTTTCATGGATATTCAACATTATAATTCTTCAAAAGAGTTGCATTATGTGAAGTTACTTTATTCTCAAAACAGTTTATTATTGTTTGTAATGCATGAAAGTGAAAGTTATCAAAGGAAATCAAGTTTCAAACAGATTTTTTTTTCCTATCTGAGCTTTGAAAATGAATATTTGTTTCATATGATCAGATTATTGTTCTCTGTCTTTGTTTCTTTGTCTTGTCACAGATCTTTGAAAGATGAAGCTGTTATTAAATAATAAAGGCTATTTTAATGTTGTATTGCATTAGAAAAATGCTTCCCATTGGAGAAATTTATTATAATATGCAGCTGTGACAATGATATCTGAACTAACGATTCCTCTGATTACGCTGTGTCATTCTGTTTGTAATCAATTGAAATTATCTTTTCCATTTCAAAATTTATTGAATCAATTAGCACATTGCAAATCTGAGAAAGACAAACTATATACATCATGCTTTGGGTCCCTTGTGGCGGGTTGGGGTGATGAGGGTTCCACAGGAGCAGAGGGATTCTTGTCTGTGATGATTTAATACAGGACAAATTATGTCTGATGTCATTCCTCCTCCATGTCAGATTCAATCATACTTGTAGAGAACATAGTACTGCTTGGTATTTTAACTGGTCTGTGTAGGGACTTGTGAAGAACATACTGGTAGTTTTAAGGGGTCTGTGTTGGGACTTTTGGAGACCATACTGGTAGTTTTAACGGGTCTGTGCAGGGACTAATGTGGAGAACATACCAGTAATTTTAATGGGTCTGTGCGGGGACTTGTGGAGAACATACTAGTACTTTTAACTGGTCTGTGCAGGGAATGGTGGAGAAGATGGGGACTGACACTTTTAACTGGTCTGTGCAGGGACTTGTGGAGAACATGCTGAAAGTTTTAACTGGTCCAGAGTTCTGCCGAGGCTGCGTTTTGCGCCATTGGCGCGAAAAAAATATGAATGGCGCAGCAAATTTCGCGTCTGTGGGCCTTTGGCGCGCCAGAAAATCTGAAACTCGAACCCGATAACAATTGCTAGTTTGCCAGTCTTGCACGGTAGATAGACATACCTCCAGGGGAGATCACTGTGACGGATTTGAAAAAAATAATGTGTCGTGATAAATGCACCATGATTGTATCAAAATGGCGGCCGCACTGAAAGGAAAAGCGATTTTGCACAAATTTGTCAGTCCTCCTGCCTCTAAGAAAATAAACCAGACTTTAGTTACACTGGGGAAAGATACAAATAGAAATGATACATTGAACAAAAGCGACGATTCAACTACATATGTCGCTGAACATTAAACAACAACCCCAGAATCACAGAGTGATCCGACCCCCACCCAGTCAAGCAATTTGAGTAGAGCGAAAAAGTAAGAGTAAAACATCTGACAAACAGAGCTTTCAGAAGAAGTTATGGTTGAGTATACATGGTTAAGTTATAAGGAAAAGAGAATAAATGGCATGAACTTTGTGTATAATTTTACATTTTAAAAAAAAATACACTTCTTAAATGCATAAGAAATGTAAAGTCTTTTTAATGTAAAATTGGTTCTTTTTGAATGGCCCCAAAAGTTTCAGAATGGCCCCATGTTTTCAGGGTACATGGGCCATGGGCCCATCATGCTGAAATCCTCGGCAGAACTCTGCTGGTCTATGTAGGGACTTGTGGAGAACATACTGGAAGTTTTAACTGGTCTATATGGGGACTTGTGGATAACATACTGGTAGACTTTAACTGGTCTATGTAGGGACTTGTGGAGAACATAGATCTCACTGATATACTAGGGACCTGTGGAGAAAATACAGCTAATTATTAATCATTCTATTTAGGCTTTTATTGAGAACATAGATCCAACTGATCCATATGAGGTATTATGGGGAAAAAAAGGGTCTAAAAGATCCATGTGGAAACTTGAAGTTGTGGAGGACATAGGTCTAACTGATCCATGTGGGGACTTGTGGAAGACAAATGTCTAAAAGATCCATGTGGGAACTTGTGGAGGACGTAGGTTTAACTAATCCTTGTAGGGACTTGTGGAGGACATGACATAGGTTTAACTCATCCATGTAGGGACTTCTGGAAAACATATCTCTACATGTATGTATAGTTCTATTTGATTGGACTTGTGGAGAACAAAGGTCGAACTGGTCATTGTAGGGATAAGCAGAGGACATAGGTCTAACTGATTGATGTGGGGACTTGTGGAGGACATAGCTCTAATTGATCCATGTGGAGACTTGTGGAGGACATAGGTCAAACAGATTCTTGTGGTGCCTTTTGGAGGACATAGCTCTAACTGATCCATGTGGAAACTTGTGGAGAACACAGGTTAAACTGATCCATGTGGAGGACATAGGTCAAAACATAGGTCAGACTGATCCATGTGAAGACTTAATGTGGAAGACTTGGTTCTAATTGATCTTTGTGGGGATTTTTTTTTGTTTGTTGTTGTTTTTGTTTCTTTTAGCTCTGTGTCCGTCGCCATCTGTCTGTCATCAACAATTTGACTGTTAACACTCTAGAGGTTACAATTTTGGCCCAATCTTAATGAAACTTGGTCAGAATGTTACCCTCAATAAAATCTTGGAAATGTTCGATATTGGGTCATCTGGGGTCAAAAACTAGGTCACCAGGTCATATCAAAGGAAAAATTTGTAAACACTCCAGAGGTCAAAATTTTGGCCCAGTATTAATGAAACTATGTCAGAATGTTACCCTCATTAAAATCTTGAATGATTTCAATATTGGGTCATCTGGGGTCAAAAACTAGGTCACCAGGTTAAATCAAAGGAAAAGAGTATTAACACTCTAGAGGTCATATTTTGGTCAAATCTTAATGAAACTTGTTCAGAATGTTACCCTCAATAAAATCTTGGACGAATTCGATGCTGGGTCATCTGGGGTCAAAAACTAGGTCACCAGGTCAAATCAAAGGAAAAGCTTGTTAACACTCTAGAGGTCACATTTATGACTTTATCTTCATGAAACTTAGTCAGAATGTTAATCTTAATGATCTCAAGGTCCAGTTTGAATTCGGGTCATGTAGGATCAAAAACTAGGTCACGAGGTCAAATCAAAGGAAAAGCTAGTTAACACTGTAGAGGCCACATTTATGGCCTTATCTTAATGAAACATGGTCAGAATGTTTATCTTGATAATTTATAGGTCTGGTTGAAATCTGGGTCAGGTGGGATCAAAAACTAGGTCACTAGGTCAAATCAAAGGAAAACTTTAACACTGTAGAGGCCACATTTATGACTATCTTCATGAAGCTTAGTCAGAATGTTAATCTTGATGAGTTTTAGGTCAAGTTTGAATCTGGGACATGTAGGGTCAAAACCTAGGTCACAGGGTCAAATCAAAGGAAAAGCTAGTTAACACTGTAGAGGCCATATTTATGACCATATGTTAATGAAACTTTGTCAGAATGTTAGTCTTGATGATCTTTAGGTCAAGTTCAAATCTGGATCAGGTGGGGTCAGAAACTAGGCCACTAGGTCAAATCAAAGGAAAAGATAGTTAACACTTTAGAGGCCACATTTATGACCATATCTTAATGAAACTTTGTCAGAATGTTAATCTTGATGATCTTTAGGTCAGGTGAGCGATACAGGACCTTCATGACCCTCTTATTTGTTTTTGTTTTTGGTTTAACAATGTTTTTTCAAGGGTATTTCTGTTTGATATCAAATTGTCATGGAGAACATGCCTGGCCTGGGGATTGAACTCGCCACCCTGCGATCAGTAGGTCTGCACTCTCCCTATTGAGCGACTTATATAGAACAGGTCTGTTTGATTCATGTGAGGATAAACAAAATAAATGGTTTAATTGAAAAAGGAATTGTAATTGTTATTGCTGAGTTAGCTGTTAATGTGCAAGTCATTGTTTACATTATTTAACAATAACGTTTCATGGCTTGAAAAAAATTGTGATACAGTACACAGAATTTGCATAAAAAAAATTACAGCAACGAAATCTGTCATTTTTGGTAATGCATTCTAGATTACAATAATAGATTCAGGTCAGTAACAACTAGTACTGGGTTTTCAGTCAGTGATTGCCTGATTGAGAAAGTGACAACAGCTGTGGGGTTGGTGGAGATGGTCATTTGCATCCTGGATTGAAAAGGCTTAATTGGTCAATAATCTGAGCAGATGTTAATTAATCTCCTAGATAGAAGCCATTTTGGTTACTTTTAAGGCCAAAGCCACATCAGCTCATAGTCACAAATAATAAAACTGGAGAAAACATATTTTGTTTGTTTTGGGTTTGTGTCTTTTTCAGCAGTATTCATTGTGCAAAATGTTATACCTCAGGGGGCATTTTTTAGGGGTATATGGTACTTTGAGTTAATCGGTCAACCTTATAACCTCTTATAAGGAATGTAGTTACAGCTGTCTTAATCCAGAACAAACTGAAATACTGCTTTATTGAAAACAAAAAACTACAACAGCAAAAACATGAGGTATGAAAAAGGTTTTCAGGGCATATGAAAAAAAAACTTGTTTTTGTATGTGCATCTGTCATATTGAATGAGTGCATAATTACAGAGGAATTTCTTAATAAGACTGCATGGAGGCTTTCTGTTGGCTTTCTTGTTGTGAAGATTGATAAGCTTTGTGGTTTTCATTGCTTATCTGCCTGTGGTTAATTTGGTACAAAAGGAGAAAAAAACAGTAGTAGATGAATGAAATGGTTTCTGATATATTGTTTGGTATTAAGTTGCAACTGTTTGTGGTTATAAAATTGCAACTGTTTTAAGATTATTTATTTACAACATTGTTGATTTTCACTGAAATTAGTTCAAAACTAATCTATATTTGAAATGAAATACAAGATCTTTGGATAATACACTTAACTGAAAAATAGAGTTTTGTAAGAACAAGTCAGATGGATCTAGATCTGTATAACTTGGCATAAAGTCATTGCATTGCAATTTATATACCTTAGCTGTATTTTGAGATGGTGTTATAGAATATGGCATTGTCCGTTCTTTGAACATTTTCTGATTTTTGACTCTTAGTCAAAAAGTATGACAGCTATAGTTTTCAAACATAAATGACTTTGCTAAGCACCAATTGAGGATACCTATTAATTTTGGGGTCAAAGGTCAAGGTCATAGTGACCGGGAAATTTAATGGTTTATGGACATTAAGTGAATGAAGTATAACTGTAAGCTATGGCATTCAAACAGCATACAGTGAATAAATACCATTTGAGGAAGATCCCTATTTGAGTTTGGAGTCAGTAGCCCACAGGTCAAGGTCACAGGGATATCCTCTCACCCATTTTTAGCTCACCTGAGCCAAAGGCTCATCGTGTGCTTTTGTGACTGCTCAACGTCCATCATCCTTGGTGTGTAGTCAGTCGTCCGTCTGTCAACATTTCCTAAATAAATTTCTTCTTGAAAACCACTGGGCAGAATAACACCAAACTTTACAGGAATGATCCTTGAGTGGCCCTCTTTCAAAATTGTTCAAAGAATTGAATTCAAGGCAGAACTCTGGTTGCCGTGGCAACCGAAAGGAAAAACTTTAAATATCTTCTTATCCAAAACCACAGGGCCTAGGGCTTTGAGATATCTGGTATGTAGCATCATCTAGTGTACCTCGACCAAGACTGTTCAAATGATCCCCCTAGGGTCAGATGTGGACCTACCCCAGAGGTCACATGGTTTATATAGACTAGCTAGCTTGTATAGGGAAAACTTTGAAAATCTTCTTGTACAAAATCACATGGCCTAGGGCTTTGATATTTGGTATGTAGCATCATCTAGTGGTCCTCTACCAAGATTGTTCAAATTATCCCCCTAGGGTCAAATATGGCCCCGCCCCTGGGGTTCCAAGTTTTACGTTGACTTATAGAGGAAAAAAAGTTTAAAAATCTTCTTGTCTGAAATTGGCCTTTGAAATTTGGTTTGTAGCATTGTCTTATGGGCCTCTACCAAAATTGTTCAAATTGTACCCCTGGGGTGAAAAAAGGCCCTGCCCTGGGGGTCCCAAGTTTTACATATACTTACATAGGAAAACTTTAAAATTCTTCTTGTCTGAAATCACAAGATGTAGGCTTTTGATATTTGGTATGATGCATTGTCTAGTATAGTCCTCTACCAAAATCTTTCAAATTATGCCCCTGGGGTTAAAAGAGGCCCTACCGCGGGGTCACTTACCGGTAGTTATTATATGAATTATATACTAGGAAAAAATTCTTAAGAAATTATCTGATCCTATTTCCAAGACTGATTAATTATAATTACCTGATGATCCCAAGTAATATCATGTCACTTGACTTTCATTGACCATGAATGTGACCTACTGACTTTCTTGACATTTTAGCATCAGTTTGACATTTGAAACATGTAGCTCATATTACTAAGGTGAGCGATTCAGGGTTATCATGACCCTCTTGTTTTACTATCGGTTCAGGTTCATTCCCCCTTTTCCCCTCTTCCCCCTTCCCCTCTTTGTTCTTGTTCATGATGACAGTAAGTACTTATCTTGTGTATTGTGCTTAGTTCTTTAAGTTCTACAGATACATTGGGTTTAACTTACAGTTATTTAGTGACACTGAATGTAGCCTAGGGTAATATTGTGGAAAACAGCAAATACCAGTTGAACACTGAGATGGTTTAAGTAACCCATTTATAACATTTCGAAATGTGGTGAATTCCAAAGTTATGGCCCTTTAATAGTTTTCAGGTATGTCAGTATAGGCTCAAACTTTTATCACGTGATTCATGATAAGTAAAATTAATTATATAAGCATTCATAAATTTTCATTCATGATGTATAGATCTGATTTTGAAAGAGTCGTAATACCCCCTGTCACCCTTGTCAGATTAATTTAATACTTGCCATTGAATTTCGAAACAACAGTATATTTATTTGATAACAAACCACAAATGTTATTAATTTAAATGGAATGGATTAAATGTCCTCTCAAGGTGTTGCCAGTAAAAAGCAATTTGTTATCTAAAGTGTTTGTGTATTATGTTATTGACACTTATAGTAAATGATTTTTTAAGGTCAGCTGTCAGGATAAGATTGTTGATTTTTTTTACATTTTAGTGCTACTTTCCACAGAACTACAGAAAAAAATTGTTCTAGATCTAATTGTATGGGATGACTCTTTTAATAATGCTGTTGAGAAGCAGTGAGAATTGTTAAAATCGGTGTACTTTCAAAGATTTCGATGGGAAATGCCATGGAACAGCTTAGAGTGTCATCCACAACTCTTAGGAATTATGAAAATAGCTAGTTAACCCCAGTGCAAGGGCAGACATCTTTTTCCAGATGTAAACAATGTCATGATGTCCAGCTGTAAGAAACCAGGCCAAATACAATTAATTTTTTTATCAAAACATACAAGTTAGGGTCAGATTATCTTGGTTGTTTACATTCAGGGATTTTTTTTGATGTATGGATATTAACCATTGAAAATACTCTATACTTTCATTTTCATGTTCTAAATATAGGTTTCGGTACTCCATGAAAAATAAGCGATTACAAAGTAACTAAATGGAAATTAAATAAAACAGTTGCTATTTGCATAGTTTGAAACCGTATAAAATTTAATGCTGAAGGTAAATTTAAATCACAGTTATACCGTGTTCAGACTACGTTTTTAATCCTACATTAACTTGGGTTTATTTTTTAAACTTGTTTGCGTCCACACTATATGTGGTGTAAAAGTGAATTTTGCAAAGGTCGAGTGGTTTCTGTAATGTAGCATTAAAACTACCTCGAGAGGTGGATTTAATACTACATTAAAAAGTAATGCTATATTATTTTACAAATGTGAACGCAAATGTGGGTTATAACTGGTTTTACAATCCCAAATCCACAGATCTTACCTTTTGGAGGAAGAATACCATGTGTTTCTCTTTTGTATCAAACAATTGATACTGTGGCTGGCAAAAGTAATTGGACTGTTGTTGAAACAAAAACATTAAATTGCGATATGGAGTCATGCCGATGCTCAAAATGGACAATAGATGGAATGAACAGAAAAGCTTAGATGAACACGGAAGTTTAAATATTGATGACCCCTTCTTGTTTCTGTTAGCCTCAATTCTTTGTAACCTTTTTTGCTTATTGCAAGATATTTGTTAACTTCCAACATTGCATGTATACATTTAAACCACATTTCTTTGCCTAGTGTGGACGCAAACTAGATTATATTTTGATGGGTTTTGAATGTCAGATACCAATTATAGCCAATTAGTGCCTAATAAAAATAAAACCGTTCTGCTAGTGTGAACATGGTATTACTGTAGGGTGGTGTTGGTAATTAATGCCTGACTTTATTAATGGGCTTAATAGATCAACAAAGATGTAGTAAATATACCAGGATCTGGTGAAAAACACTATTTATATCAGGATTCGATAAATTTTTATGACCCTTGTCCCTTTCAAATGACCTTGCTTGGCTATGACATTTACACATAAAGGCAGGACATTCTGGAGGTCACAATGCTTGATCGGCTATATAACACGGCATGTTCTAGTGACACATGTCACATGTATGTCACATCACATGAGATATGTATGTGCATTTTACTCCATGCTATCCCTAGAAAGCAATAATTAGCATTTTACGGCAGAATTTTGGAACGTTTGCCTCTAGATCCAGACATATTTGTTGTTTAAGAGAGTGCAGAGTAGCGTTCTCATTCATCAGATCTTTCAACATCATGTTCCGAGACGACATGGTACCCAAGATGAACTAGCATAGGGTCTGCGAGAATGGCAGAGTAGATTACCCCTATTGATTTTGGGGTCACTCTGTTTAAGGTCAAGGTCACAGGGGCCTGAACATGGAAAACCATTTCCGATCAATAGCTAGAGAACCACTTGATCTAGAATGCTGAAACTTCATAGGATGATTGGACGTGCAGAGTAGATGACCCCAATTGATTTTGGGGCCACTCCGTCAAAGGTCAATGTCACAGGGACCAGAACATGGAAATCCATTTCTGTTCAGTAACTTGAGAACCATTTGACCTACAAACTTCATAGGGTGATAGGACTAACAGAGTAGATGACCCCAATTGTTTTTGGGGTCATTTTGTCAAAGGTCAAGGTCACAGGGGCCATCCATCTGTCACATTTCATTGACCCCTAATTATTTTTAGGGTTACTAGATCAAAGGTCTTGGTCACAGGGGCCTGAATATGGATAACGATTTCTGACCAATAACTTTAGAACCACTTGACTCAGAATGTTTATACTTCATAGGATGATTGGACATGTAGAGTAGATGACCCCTAAGATTTTTGGGTCATTTGATCAATGGTCAAGGTCACAGGGACCAGAACATGGAAACAGTTTCTGATCAATAACTTTAGAACCATTTGACCTAGAACCTTCAAACTTCATAGGATGTCTGGACATACAGAGTAGAACACCCTGGTTGTTTTTGTAGTCACTTGGGCAAAGGTCAAGGTCACAGGGGCTGAACATGGAAAACTGTTTCCCATCAATAACTTGAGAACCAAACCACTTGACCCAGAATGTTGAAACTTCATAGGATGATTGGACATGCAGTGTAGATGACCCCTATTTATTTTGGGGTCACTTGATCAAAGGTCACAGCTGGGGCCAGAACATTGAAAACCATTTCCAATCCATAACTTGAGAACCACCTAGTCCCAGAATGTTGAAACTTTGTGGGATGATTGGACATGCCGAGTAGATAATCCCTGTTGCAGTCAACCATCAGTGTCTCTAACTCCCTTTGACTTACACTCTTGTCTACTATTGACTTCATGCCTATTACTACTATGCATTAGGGGAGACATGCACTTTTCTACAGAAGCATCTAGTTTATACTGTATAATATAGAGATTTATAAGTAATTTCTATTTGGTAATGAATTACATGGTTATGTTAAATTTTAAGGAGGCCTTTGGAACTCTAAACACTGTACATGTCATACCCAAAGCTGAATTTTGTCCTCTACAGAAAGAATATTATAAAGCTCCAGGCAAAGTTATTTTTATCAAGTTGGCTTACTGAGAGATTTGCTCTGTAACATATAATCTGAACCCACCTTATGTATGATTTCTACCATATAAAAGGGCAATAGATCAAACTAAATATTTCATTGAGGAACAAAATTGAAGGTAATACAATGAGGTGCCTTTAAACTAATGACAGTAAAACTGCATTCCGAAACCACTTAAAAGAGCACAGGAGGTCAATTTCATGGTTACTAACCAAAAAACTCGTTAAATTGAAAGAAATTGTACCATTTCTACCATTAATGTCCCGTAAGTATTAAAATTGCAAATGAACATAAGCAAACCACTTTTCTGTTGCAGTTACACTAAATCATTTGATGTGAAAGTCAGGCTTGAAGCTATATAATGGGGGAGAACATTTTTATTTTGCATTAGGAAGTATATAATTATAATAATTATGGCCTCCATAAAGTTGTAGCTTATATGTTTTACTGATTTCCCCAGGTGTTTGTCCTTACAGACCCTTACTTTATATGGAATTATGATTACTTCCCTTTATGAATAGATAGAGTTCATGCCCTTGTATGCCAAGAAATGCAGATAAACCAAGTTATTGCTATTTTAAGGCTTAGAATTACGCTTTGTCAGAAACAAAAATCAAACAACACCAAACCATAGAAAGAAAGAGTTGTTTAACATGAAAATTGAACAGCATGTAAAACATGTATATTACTTTATGAAACAAGTGCCAGTATACTGATATAAATATTGAATTCAGAAAAGGACTGCCTAAAGGGGCCCCACTTCCAGACAGTCAAACACCTTTAAAACCTCACCATTTTCAAAGAACTGTTACACATGTTCGTTTTGATGCATTTGCAATAGCGTGCGAGTGGTGAAATTTCACATAACAAGGTGGAACACAGTTTTCAGCAATTGTTTATCTTTATTTCTGTACAAATGGCATTAATTTTCAAAGGGAGACAACTTTTTCTGAATATTTTAAGTACAAATGGCATTCATTTTCATAGGGAGACAACTTTTTCCGAATATTTTAAGTATCTGTCGAGAAAAAGTTGTCTCCCTTTGAAAATGAATGCCATTTGTTAAGAAATAAAGATAAACAATTGCTGAAAACTGTGTTCCACCTTGTTATGTGAAATTTCACCGCTCGCACGCTATTACAAATGCATTCAAACGAACATGTTTAACAGTTCTTTGAAAATGGTGAGTTTTTAAAGGCGTTTGACTGTCCGGAAGTGGGGCCCCTTTAGGCAGTCCTTTTCCGGAATTCAGTGTTTATATCAGTAGACTGACACTAAGTCTTGTTTCATAAAGTAATATACATGCTGTTCAATTTTCATGTTAATCAACTCTTTCTTTCTATGGTTGGTGTTGTTTGATTTTTGTTTCTCAAAGCGTAATTCTAAGCCATAAAACAAAATGAAGTTAATAGAAATAAGTCATGAGCTTGTTACCAGCAGATGGTCAGTGTAGATTCTCCCGATTTATTTCAGATAATCCTGAACTCATTGGCCACCTTAAAGCTGGAATTCAAAAAATTATTTTCTGAACTCAACAGTACAAACAAAAAGTAAATTGACTCTTAAAGTAACTTAAAATACTTTCTTAAAGAATGAAATTATCTTTAAAAATATGAACAATAACAAACTTTCTGCCAATTATCTTTTTTTCATCATCTGTTGTGCACTTCAAAAATGGAGTTATGTGTTTTGGTACCCAGTTGTTAGATGGGCAGAACTCGTTTATGTAATATGAAAGTGATGGTTTCTCTCAGTAGATAGTAATTACTCTATAATGGGTAATAATTACACTTAATGTGTACAGCGATTGTTAAGAGCCAGGGGAGCTACAATCTAGCTATAATATCAAGATATTCTCTTGCAGTGGTATGAATATTGTAAGCCAGTTATTGTCCATTAGAACATGCTTATTATTAGTGTCAGTGAATAATTTAGCTGGTGTTCTATAGTGAATGTTAAAGTTTCGTTACATCTTTGGTTATGTCTCGATAATGATAGATGTTGCGGACATACTAGTATTTGTTTCTGACATAAGGGAATATGGTAAATGGACAAATATATTAATGTGTAGTATTAAATTGTTCATTTATTGTTACTAATTGTTCAATTTTATTCAGTAAATTTAATAATTAAGTACATGTAGTGAAATGCCAAAGATTATAATGATTAAAGGGATTATATGAATAGTTGTAATTGTATATAAAATAATTTCATTTAACGTTTTTCTGTACAATTCTATGATCTGTTTTGACAAGTAACTGTTCAAAAAAACATATTGGATAAGCCAGTAGGTACCATAAGCAAGTCCAATATGTTTCGGATGGGTACCACGTCCAAATATATCCCATATTGTATGCACAGAAAATGTTTAGTAATCAGTATATCGTTCACTTAATATGTGCAAGCGTAGTATATATCCAATAGGGGCAATTTAATGTTGGTGATAGATTTTACTATTTAATTAACACGGAGATTTGCTTCAAAGTTGTTACAATTTGTTCAATACGGAATATGTTATATCAAGTAACAGAAGTATATTGAACGGTCCCATGGTAAAGCTAGAATCTGATGTGAATCGCTGGTTAGAAGAGAATAAAGTGTTAGAAGACTCTGTTTTGTGACCTCGTTTAACCATGTTGGTTAATTGTGTGACTGTAACATTTGATATAAGTGATAGGTTGGATGTAATTCGCTTATTTCTATCAGTTTGCAAACAGAGCATTTTCAAAACACACTTGAAACAGTAGTTATCTCCTAAAACTTACAAGTTCAAATTGTGAATTCTGAACTAAACGCTTATAAAATATAGGCTGTTAATTGTCAAAAATCAACACATGAAATACAAACAGGCCTTTTTTTCATCAATTTGGGAATGCCACCATCACTGGTGGAATTGGGAAAATGCTCTCGGAAATTGTCTTAATTGGAACAATTTGCAAATTACCAAACTATACATAAATGTGTTTTTGTGTGAAATATTAATGAATTGCATTTCAGTAATTGTTCAACAGTATTATGATTTACCTAAATATACATACAAATTAGCAAAACTATCTTAAAACAGCAAAAACCCTAAAAGGTATAATCATTTGGGAATTTTAAATTCAACTTTGGGAAAAAAAACATACTTTTTATCCCCCGCCGATGAAATCGGGAGGGGGGTATTGAAATGGCGTTGTCCGTCCGTCCGTCAGTCCGTCAGTCCGTCCGTCCGTCCGTCCGCAGCCATTTCTCAGTAACTACTTGGTAGAATTTCATGAAACTTGAAATAAACATGAACCAACATACTGCGATGATGCCCGTCAAGTTTTTTTTTTGATTGGTCAATTTCCCTCAGAGTTATTGCCCTTGATTTAATAAAAAATGTCCGTCTGCAGCTATTTCTCAGTAACTAACAGGTAGAATTTCATCAAATTTGAAGTAGACATGAACCAAGATACTGTGCTGATGCCCGTCAAGTTTTTTTTTTGATAGCTCAATTTCCGTCAGAGTTATTGCCCTTGATTTAATGAAAAATGTCCGTCTGCAGCCGTTTCTCAGTAACTAGCAGGTAGAATTTCATCAAACTTGAAACAGACATGAACCAAGATACTGCGACGATGCCCTTCAAGGTTTTTTTCGATTGGTCAATTTTCCATATAGTTATTGCCCTTTAATTGTTTAAAAATCCACAGATCTGTACATAACAAACCAACCAATTGGAAGAATTTCATTAAACTTCTTTCATTCTTTTCCATGAACATTTATTATAAACATGTGATGTTGTGTACCTACACCTGGTCACCACCTTACCTTGGTCCCCCCCCCCACCCACCATTTTTTTTTTTTTTTTTTTTTTTTTTTTCATTTTTCATTTTCTATCAATATTTATAATCAACATGTAAACTGTTGTGTCCTCACCCCCCCAGCCCCACCCAAACAAACCATTCATTTTCTTTTAATTTGATTTTGACTAATGAAATTATTTGCTTCTTGGTAACATTCTTAACTTTTTGCTGGATATATTTTTTTGCCGTTCCTCAACTCTGACCCTTTCGGCGGGGGATTCCAATTCATCGAATTTGCTTGTTTTGCATTGGGATTACCTCCTTTCACCGGAGGTAGATTTACAGAGGAAAAAAGCCCTGACAAATGATGCAAAAATTACCCAATCCATCCAAAAAGTAATATAGGTTGTTTGACCAGTTGACCAGTTTTTAGCTCAACAGTTTACTATTCAAAGAATAAGTAGAGCTATTGGACTCACCCGTGCATTGGCGTTCTGATCGTCCCGATTTGGTTAGGTTTTTGTTTTTAAGCCGTAGCTCCACAGATGGGAATGGGTTGAAACATCACACACTTATTCACAGTGATAAACTGACTAATAATACTTTGCACAGGTTCCATAACTCTATTTTTTATTGTGACCGGTCATTGTCTGGCGTCCGTCGTCGTCCGTCGTGCGTCAACATTTGCCTTGTGAACACTCTACAGGCCACATTTGTGACCCAATCTTTATGAAACTTGGTCAGAATGTTAGTCTTGATGATCTCTAGGCCAAGTTCAATCTAAGTCATGTGGATTCAAAAACTAGGTCAGTAGGTCAGATCAAAGAAAATGCTTGTGAACACTCTAGAGATCACATTTTTGACCCAATCTTTAGGAAACTTGGTCAGTATGTTAGTCTTGATGATTTCTAGGCCGAGTTTGAAACCGGGTCATGTGTGGTCAAAAATTAGGTCACCAGGTCAGATCAAAGGAAAAGCTTATGAACACTCAAGAGACCATATTTTTGACCCAATCTTTATGAAACTGGGTCAGATTGTTAGTCTTGATGATCTCTAGGTCAAGTTCGAAACTGGGTCATGTGGGTTCAAAAACTAGGTCAGTAGGTCAGATCAAAGGAAAAGCTTGTGAACACTCTAGAGACCACATTTTTTACCCAATCTTTATGAAACTTGGTCAGAATTTTAGTCTGGATGATCTGTAGATCAAGTTCGAAACTGGGTCATGTTGGTTCAAAAACTAGGTCAGTAGGTCAGATTAAAGAAAATGCTTGTGAACACCCTAGAGACCACATTTGTGACCCAATCTTTATGAAACTTGGTCAGAATGTTAGTCTTGATGATCTCTAGGTTAAGTTCTAAACTGGGTCAAATGGGTTCAAAAACTAGGTCAGTAGGTCAGATTAAAGGAAAACCTTGTGAACACTCTAGAGCTCACATTTTTGACCCAATCTTTATGAAACATGGTCAGAATGTAAGTCTTGATGATCTCTGGGTCAAGTTCGAAACTGGGTCATGTGGGGTCAAAAACTAGTTCAGTAGGTCAGATCAAAGGAAAAGCTTGTGAACACTCTAGAGACCACATTTTTGACCCAGTCTTTATGAAACATGATCAGAATGTTTGTCTTGTTGATCTCTAGGTCAAGTTTGAAACTGGGTCATGTGGGGTCAAAAACAGGTCAGTAGGTCAGATCAAAGAAAAACCTTGTGAAACCTCTAGAGACCACATTTTTGTACCCCCCGACAACAAAGTTGTAAGGGGGGGTATACTGGTTTCAGGTTGTCTGTCTGTCTGTCTGTCTGTCCGTCTGTCTGTCTGTCCGTCTGGTCGTCTGTCCGTCTGTCCGTAGACGCAATCTTGTGCACACCATCTCTCCTTATCCCCTTGACAGAATTTAATGAAACTTCACACAAGTGATCAGTACCAACAGTAGTTGTGCATGGGGCATGTAAGGTTCTTTAAGAAAAAAAATTTGCAGAGTTATGGGACTTTGTTTTTTTTGTTACAATACTATATACAGGGCTCCGGAAATTTTGGTAACTCAATCGGTCCGAAACGAAAATCCTGACATCGGCGCTACCCCACCCACCGCATTCCCAATAATACGTTTTGTAAAACGTGATAGAGTAAAGAAATAAGCATGTCATGCATTAAAACTGAGTTACCGGTCGCCGCGAGTTACCATACAATGAAGACAGTTATTCAGCGTTATGTGTGATCGTTACTTTGTTTAAATTTCGATGTTTTTCTGAGAAAATACTTGCAAGGAAAATTGCCGAGGCATTGACACCGTGTGCGTAACTAGTCTAAAAGCCATCACACGTGACTTTGGTACCGTATACACGGCAGATACTTAGTGCTGTTTCCTCATTCTTTGACGGAATTCTATAAAATAGAATGCGTCAAAGTGAATTACACGACACATATTCTCTGCTAAACAGCCTCAGTATTTTAAGAATACTCTGCCGCGGACCGAATGTGTACTTTATGTGAACGCTAAGATCGAACTATCCGCAAGTATATAGTACCAAAAGGTCATGCAAGTTGGCCACGGATATTTCATTTCACTTACGTTGTATTTCAGTAAGCAAAGTTCTGCATTTTATAAAGTTACATGTTCTCTTCTGATGTAAACAAAATTTCATTTTGTAACGTTTTTTAAAAGACCGAATTGATAAACAGCGCCACTCCGGTTTTCTTTAACATTTGTGTTTGGCAGTCCATTTTTTTCTTTTTCTTTTCGGGTTGCAAAGACGATTTTCTGCACTTGTGTCAACTGGAGCCCAAACGAATGAATCATGTAATTTTTTCAAATCAAGTAATTATAAAAATTAGTTTTATCGGTTTTCCGTATGATGTCTCATTAAATGCAGTGACCATTTGTTTTTTACCATGGTCAAACAATAGCCTTTTGAAACAGGGTTCGCACAGGCTTGAAAAGTACTTGAAAATGAAGGGCAGTCTTGAAAAGTCCTTGAAAACACAATTTGTCTTGAAAAGTGCTTGAAAATTGCCCAAAGACCTTGAAAAGTACTTGAATTTCTTATTTTCTCGTATGCTAGACAATTAAAATCTCCCCAAAAACCAAAAGTAAATCTTTTAGAATAAAATGGCAATTTTCGAACAATGGGCAGAGCTACGAAAACGCCGTAATAAAAAAAGGTCGAATGTGTTCGGGACGAAAGCAAAGTTTGGGTACGAATGTTTCGTACTTTCTGTTTAGCGTTGTCTCCCCTACATAAAATGGCGTCAATTCGTCATGGAGCATGAATCGCAATTCTTATCGTAATGGGAAAGTGTGTGACAGTCTTACGGTACCCCCACCACAAACAGTTACCATTCTGTTTGCATCATCGAGTGCTAGTATTTCAAACTAAGTATAAAAAAATAATGTACTTAAAGCAGAAATTATATGGACAATGCAAACCAGAAACATGCCTTAAACAAGTCCAATATAAACATTAGTAAAATATTTCAGACCATGTTTCCAGACAGTAAAATAGCGAAAAAGTTTGCTCTTGGTGAAAGAAAAACTGCCTATATCTGTGTATTTGGCCACTTTAAAAGCTTACTGATTGAAAAGATCAGGGGACCATTTGTCGCTCTGATTGATGAAACTTGAAATAAAAAGATGCAAGAAAAACAGATGGATCTTCATATTAGGTTTTGGGATGCAGAATCACAGCAGGTAGTAACACGGTATTATGGTTGAATAAGTCCTTGAAATCTATAAGACTAGTGCTTGAAAAGTCCTTGAAAAGTCCTTGAATTTGACTTGGCCTTGTCTGTATGAACCCTGTGAAATAAAACATCCGTCATATTCTAAATAAAAGAAGTGGCTCCCCGTCGAAATGATTTGGATCCAGTCAGAAACATTTGGAAACCAGTCAAAAATGTTTAATACATTGCAGTCGGCTGTCTGCAAACATTAAAGGATGTGCCGCGCGAGCGCTGATTGCGTCACGTGCTAATTACAGACCGATTATCAAAGTGACAATCAGACCGATTGACACGTTTATTGATTATCTGAGGGTGCGACCAACAATTTCCTGCTTGGCAGGTGGTCGTGTATTGAGATATCAAACCGAAATTTATGCTTTTCTCCATTTTTATGGGACCGATTTTTTTCGTTTTTCCACTTCACGAATCGGTCTGAAAAGTCAAAAATCGGTCCAAAACCGACAAACCGGCAAATTTCCGAAGCCCTGACTATATACATAGACACAATCTTGTGCGCACCATCTCTCCTCATCCCCTTGACACAATTTAATGAAACTTCACACAACTGATCAGTAACAACAGTAGTTGTGCATGGGGCATGTTAGGTTCTTTCAGAAAAAAAATTTGCAGAGTTATGGGACTTTGTTTTTTTGTTACTATACTATATACATAGACACAATCTTGTGCGCACCATCTCTCCTCATCCCCTTGACACAATTTAATGAAACTTCACACAACTGATCAGTAACAACAGTAGTTGTGCATGGGGCATGTTAGGTTCTTTCAGTGACAAAAATTGCAGAGTTATGGGACTTTGTTTCTTGTTAACATACTATGTACATACAGCCTGCATATGCAATCTTGTGCGTGCCTAATCTACCAAACCCTTGCACACAATTTAATGAAACTTCACACAAGTGATCAGTACCAACCCTAGTTGTGCATGGTGCATGTTACATTCTTTTAGATAAATATTCTGCATAGTTATGGGACTTTGTTTTTTGTTACTATACTGTATACATACAGTCCACATAATTATGCAGTCTTGTGTGTGTCAAATTCAATGTACTGTGTCAGTGCATGCAGGGGGTACATTCATCACCTTAAGTGATAGCTCTAGTTTACCCAATCTTTATGAAACTTGGTCAGAATGTTAGTCTTGATAATTTCTAGGTCAAGTTTGAAACTCGGTCATGTGGTGTCAAAAACTAGGTCAGTACGTCAGATCACTTATATCTGCTATCTCAGTATCCTTTAATGGGAATGGATTGAAACTTCACACACTTGTTCAATTTCATGATCTGACTTGATGTGCATAGGTTCCATAACTCTATACTTGGCATTTTTACAAAATTATGCCCCTTTTTCAACTTGGCAGTTTTTGGCAAGTTTTTGTATGGAAGCTCCAATGGTATCACAGTACCCACTTCTGGGAATGGATTAAAACTTCACACTCTTGTGCACTGTCATGGGCTGATATGCGTTGTGCAGGTTCTATAACCCTGTTTTGCAATTTTTTCAAAATTATGCCACTTTTTCGACTTTTATATTTATTCAATCAACAAGGCTGTTACATAGTCAAGTGTTACTGTCCTCCGACAGCCTGATAGATGAGTTTGATCAGACTGGTCATCAAACATTCCATGTAACAGGGGGGACTTTCACTGGCTTCTTTATCCTACTTTGTTACCTGCCAATTAATCACTTCAGAGATTTTACACTCATTTAACCATTACATTATATAGAAGAAAAGTCATTAATTAAGTCTATATCAGGTTTATATGTTTTCCTTTTCATTTTGTTTTTATTATACCTCTTCTTCTCAAAAAAGATATTGTTTGTATTCTGTTTGATGAGAAAGTTGAAAGAGTTTCAAGCTTTTGTTGTAAATGAGGAAATGCATTTCTAGGATTAGTAAGATAGGCACTCCTACCTGTGAATTGTTCTCTAACATTTCGGCTTGCATTAGTTTCACAGTTGTTTTGAAGTACCACCTTTTTCTAACTGTAATATATTGATACAAACATATTATATAAGTGTTTCATGGTGTCCTATCTTAAAAATTAAACATCACATTTGGATTTGAAAGTTTTAAAATAATGGTAAATTATTGTCTTTTTAGCTCACCTGAGCAATGCTCAGGTGAGTTTTTCTGATCGCTCGATGTCCGGCGTCTGTCGTCCGTCGTCTGTCGTCTGTCGTCTGTCGTCTGTCGTCTGTCAACATTTAGCTTGTGTATGCGATAGAGGCTGTATTTTTCAATTAATCTTCATGAATATTGGTCAGAATGATAACCTTGATGAAATCTAGGCCGAGTTCGAAAATGGGTCATCTCGGGTCAAAAACTAGGTCACTAGGTCAAATCAAAGAAAAACCTTGTGTATGCGATAGAGGCTGTATTTTTCATTTAATCTTCATGAATATTGGTCAGAATGATAACTTTGATGAAATCTAGGCCGAGTTCGAAAATGGGTCATCTCGGGTCAAAAACTAGGTCACTAGGTCAAATCAAAGAAAAACCTTGTGTATGCAATAGAGGCGGTATTTTTCAATTAATCTTCATGAATATTGGTCAGAATGATAACCTTGATGAAATCTAAGCGGAGTTCGAAAATGGGTCATCTCGGGTCAAAAACTAGGTCACTAGGTCAAATCAAAGAAAAACCTTGTGTATGCGATAGAGGCTGTATTTTTCAATTCTTCTTCATTAATATTGGTCAGAATGATAACCTTTATGAAATCTAGGCCGAATTCGAATATGGGTCATCTTGGGTCAAAAACTAGGTCACTAGGTCAAATCAAAGAAAAACTTTGTGTATGCGATAGAGGCTGTATTTTTCAATTGATCTTCATGAATTTT
Source organism: Mercenaria mercenaria (assembly GCF_021730395.1). Lineage (NCBI taxonomy): Eukaryota > Metazoa > Mollusca > Bivalvia > Venerida > Veneridae > Mercenaria > Mercenaria mercenaria. The sequence continues at coordinate 71,993,688 of NC_069366.1, forward strand.
GGTCAGAATGATTGCCTTGATAAAATTTAGGCCGAGTTCGAAAATGGATCATCTCGGGTCAAAAACTAGGTCACTAGGTCAAATCAAAGAAAAACCTTGTGTATGCGATAGAGGCGGTATTTTTCAATTGATCTTCATGAATTTTGGTCAGAATGATTACCTTGATGAAATTTAGACCAAGTTCGAAAATGGGTCATCTGGGGTCAAAAACTAGGTCACTAGGTCAAATCAAAGAAAAACCTTGTGTATGCAATAGAGGCTGTATTTTTCAACTGATCTTCATGAAATTTAGCCAGAATGATTACCTTGATGAAATCTAGGCCGAGTTCGAAAATGGGTCATCTGGGGTAAAAAACTAGGTCACTAGGTCAAATCGAAAAAAAACATTGTGTATGCAATAGGGGATGTATTTTTAAATTGTCTTCATGAATTGGTCAGAATGATTGCCTTGATGAATCTGGGTAAATTTTAAATAGGGGTTTTTCGAGGTAAAAAACTAGGTCACGGTAAAATTTAAAAGAAAAATCTTGTGGTTATGCGTAGGGGACTGTTTTTTTTTAATTGTTTTTTTATAAAAATTTGGTCAGGTTGATTCCCAAAATGAAATCTGGGTCGAATTTAAATTGGGGTTATCTGAGGCCCAAAACTGGCCCATTTGGTAAAAATCAAAGAAAAAACTTCTGTATGGGGTTTTAAAAGGGCTGTTTTTTTCCGTTGTCTTCATGAATTTTGGTCAGAATGATTGCCTTGTAAAATCAAGGTCGGTTTGAAACAGGGGTTTCCATCTGGGTAAAAACCCCAGGCCCTGTCTAAAAAAATGCTTGTTTTATCAAAAGGAGCCCCAATTTTTTTTGGTCCAATTTAATAAAAAATTGGGTCAAAAAATTTTTTTCCATGAAATCACTGGGCCCAAAAAATGTTTTACACTTTTTATGGGTGTTTTTTGGGTGAGGACCTAGGGCCATCTTGGCCCTCTTGTTTTTTTCTTTTTTTATTATTTTGTTTGAGAAAATATCTATATACACATTTTACAAAAAAATTCTGTGATTTGGGAAAAAATTGGAATATTTTTACTTTTTTGGAAAGGCATTTTGATACAAAAATATAGTTTTATTTTCATATAATTATTGACTTTATTCTCTGGAGTTACCAGCCTGTCTGGAATTGAAAAAGTCTACACTAACAGAAGAAATAATTTTATGTCTTGGAGTATCTTATCTTTTGTTAGAGATTTGATATATTTCATGTATATTTTCAGGAGTTGTCAATCTGTCTGGAAGATAAACAAGATAATACAGTATCAAAAAAAACCAAAAAGGGCCCAATAATCTGGCTCCCCCAAAGGGTTTTAGTGTCCCCTTTGCGGGGGGCCCGGGAGTGTAAAGTGATCAGGGTTTTTTGACATTGAAAGACCCCCCGGGGCCCGGGCTTTGTGACCCACTTTTTTTGCAATTACACCCCAAGGCCTTGTTCGGTTTTATGGTCCCCTGTGTCTGGCATTATGGCCCCCCTTTAGGGTTTTAGGGTTCACCCTTTGTCGGGTATTATTTTTCCCCCTTTTGTCTGGGTTATGGTAACCCAGGGGTTCGCGTTGGGGTCCCCCTTTTGTTGGTATTAAAATAAACACCCTGTTTTGGGCATTATGATCCCCCATTGTCTGGCATTAGGGGATCACCCTGTGTCTGTAAAGCGGTCACCCTGTGTCTGGCTTTAATAAACCCTGTGTCGTCGTGGTTACCCGCTTTGTGGTTTGATCGCCCTTGTTTTCGTTGTGGTCCCCCCATGTCTGTCGTTGTAGTCCCCCTATTCTGCTTTGTGGTCCCCAAAAGTCTGTCTTTTTGCGGGTCCCCCCCCCCCCTGTGTCTGTCATTGGGGACCCCCTTTGTGTCTGTATTTTTATCCCCTGTGCCCCTGTTTTGGTCCCCCTGTTTTCGGGTGGACCCCCTGTGTATGTTGTTGTCCCTCTATTTGTAAATTATATTAAAACTTTAATAGGCTACTTTTTTTCTACTTATCCCCCTTTCTTAGCTCAGTAGGTAGAGCGTTTTTTTCTAGGGATCGCAGGGTCAGGGAGTTCGATCCTGGGGCGGGGCCCGTATGTTTTCCGTGACTATTTGAAAAACCAACATTTTTGGGGGGAAAAATTTTTCCTCCACCGGTTTCACTTTTGGGGAAAGTGGGGCATACTTGCGGAAAAACGGGTTTTGTATGGTACAGAACCCCGGGAAAACTGGTTTGGTGGACCCCCGCGTTACATGAGGGAAATACTGTTAAAAAACCGCGCAAAACCCAAAACAAACAATTTTTCCCTGATCTCCATAAAACTTGGGAGAATAAATTTCATTGTATATCTTATTATGCCCCCTTCGAAAAAGAAGGGGTTGATTTTTTGCAGCTGTCCGTCTTTTGGTATGTAACCAATCAGTTTCCGGATGATGACTCGGAACCTTGGGGCCCCAGGATCGTAAAAGTTAATAGAGAGGTTTTAATCATGAAAAGGCAGATAAACCCCTAGTGTTTTTAATAAAGGGGGTCAAAGGTAAAGGGGTCACAGGGGACCTTAAATTTTTTTAAAGCGGTTTCCGGATGATCACTTGAGAAAGTTTGGGCCCTAGGAATCATGAACTTAAAGGGAAAGGGTTGATCATTATCATCAATGACCCCTATAGATTTTGAGATTAGTAGGCCCACAGTCCCGTGACCCAAAAACAGTTAAACAGTTTCCGGGCGATAACTTGAAAAACGTTTGGGGCCCCTAGGGTCACAAAAATTTTAAATAAAAAGGTTATAAATGTCGCAGATGCCCCCTTGTTTTTGAGGTCATTGGGAAAGGGGTCAAGGTCACATTCCCCGGGAAAACTGTTAAAAACATTTTTCCCAAAATTGAAAACCCTTTGAAAGCTTAGTCTAGGACCCATGAAAGTTGTAAGGGGGTTGGTATGCCCAGCTTTACCCCTAAATTTTTTGGGGGGTCATTGGGGTCAAAGGTAAAATTTCCCATTCCCCCAAAGAAAGTAAAACTTTTTTGCCAGTTTACTAGAGAATGTTTTGGGCCCTAAGATCACTTTTGGATAAGGGGTTCACTTATGACTTGAAAATTTTCCCCCTAATTTTTTTTTTTAAAGGCAGTAGGTAAAATTTCCCAGTGCACAGGGTTTGGGAAAACCCTTTTTGTTCCCTTTTGTGCAGTTCTAAATGATAAAGGGGGGGACTTTTTCGTTTTTTTTACAAGCTCTTGTTAAAGTTTAGGTCAAATTAAAAACAGAGTCATCTGCGGTCAAAAAGTAGGTCACAATATATAAAAACTGGTCTTTGCCCTCCAAAAAATAAAGCTCTGTCATACTTTTGCATGAAATTTGTCCATAAATACGTCTGTCTGAGGCACCTTCATTTCTATCAATAACTTGAAAAACCCTTTTCCCTAAAACCCGCCCCAAACCCCCATAGGTTGATTGGGCTTATAGGTGAAAAACCCAAAAATTTTTTTTTGGGGTCAATGGAAAAAAGGTCCGGGTCACAGGGCCTGAAAATAAAAAAACCCCCTTTTTTACAAACAAAAAATTTGAGAACCACTTGACCCCAAAATGTTAAAACCCTTCATGGGAGGGACTCCATCCCTGGAAATGACCCCTATTAATTCTGGGGCCCCCAAAATAAAAGGTTAAAGGGTTTCACATGGGCCAAAAAAGGAAAACTTTTTTAAAGGGGGGGCCGGGAAAAGGGAAAAAACTTTTTTAAAAACCATCCCTGAAACCATTTGACCCAAAAAACAAGAAACTTCATGGGATGATTGGCTGCCAGTGTGTCATTATTGCATTTTTAGTCCCCTAAGCCAAATCACAGTGTCTCTTTGACATGCTCTTGTACCATGTTGACTTTTGCCTACTATAGTATGCTTTTGGTGGAACAAGTGCTTTTTACCACCTGACACAAAGTGGGTCAGGGTGAGGTATTGTGATCGCCCCCACCCCTCTGGTGTCCCTCCCCTCCGGCGTCCGTCCACCTTTTTCCTTTTTTAAAAAACATCCCCCTAAACCCAAAAGGCCCAAATTTTTATGAAAAATTTACAGGGATGTTCCCTTGGGGTGGGGGTTTTTTTAAAAATTGTTCAAAGAATTGAATTTTCCCTACAGAATTCTGGTTGCCCATGGCAACCAAAAGGGAAAAAAATTTAAAAATCTTTTTCTCAAAAACCAGAGCCCCAGAGCTTAGGTATTTGGGGTGAAACATTTTCCCATTTGGGCCTCTACAAAAATTGTCCAAATCATGACCCCCGGGGTCAAAATTTTCCCGCCCCCGGGGTCACTTGATTTTTCATGGGAAAAACTTTAAAAATTTTTCTTCTCAAAACCAGAAGACCTAGAGCTTAGTATTTGACAAGTAGCATTGCCTTGGACCTCTACTTTTAAATTTTTCCAAAACAAACCCCCGGGGGCAAAAATTTACCTCACCCCCCGGGGGCACTTGAAATTTTCATAGGAAAAAAACTTCAAAAAATTCTAAAAAAAAAAAACCCGGAAAGGCCCAAGGGTTAGATATTTGACAAGTAGCATTGCCTAGTGGACCTCTACAAAATTTTTTTTCAAATATGAACCCCCCGGGGCAAATTGACCCCGCCCCCGGGGGGTTTCTTGAATTTTTAAAAGGAAAATCTTAAAAAAAAATTTTTTTAAATAAACCCCCGAAGGCCCCCGATCTTAGATATTTTAAATTTTAGCTTTTCCTAGGAGACTTCTACAAAATTTATTTTAAATCCTGACCCCCGGGGGAAATTTTACCCGCCCCATGGGTTACTTGATTTTTACATAGAAAAATCCTAAAATAAAACCCCTAAAACCCAGAGCTTAGATAATTTTATTTTTAGCACTGCCCAGTGGGGCCTCCCACAAAATTTTTTTCCCAAAAACATGACCCCCCAAGGGGTTTAAAATTTACGCCAAACCCCAAAGGGGGCACTTGGGTTTTTTGTTTGGGGAAAAAAATTCAAAAAATTTTTAAAATTAACCCGAAGGGGGATAAGCTTAGTAATTTTACCTGTAGCATTGCCCCTTGGGGGCCCCTACCAAATTTTTTTCAAATCATGACCCCCGAGGTCAAAAATTTAACCCCCCCCCAGGGGTCACAAATTTTTTAAAAGGGAAAAACTTCAAAAAATTTTTAAAAAAAACCGAAGGCCTAATCTTAGATATTTGACCCTGTACATTGCCCAAAAACTTCCCACAAAAATTTGTTCAAATTCCCTGACCTCCGGGGATCAAAATTTACCCACCCAAAAGGGGTTTTTTTTTTTTAGGGTTTAGCGAAGAATTTTTTTCAAGAAAGCAATTAAATTCAGGTGAGCGATATAGGGCCATCATGGCCCTCTTGTCTACAAAAGCATCATCCAGTTAGTATTCATGGTCAAGGGCAGGGCCATTATTAAACTGTACATTACATGTCCTGCATTTAAATTCCAAATTTTTCAGGACTGTAGAACTAAAGAAATATTATTTTCTTTTTTGGGCTGAAGAAGACCTAAATACTTTTTTGTGGGAAAAGACTATTATTTGTGTACAAACATTAAAGTGTTAATGGGGGAAAAGGGCTTTAAGAGTGTTTTTTCCACACAACCTTTTACTTTTAAATAATTATGCTAATACATTCCCCTTTTAACTGGGCCCAAAAAATCTCAAGTTTCTTTTTTTTTAGTTTACATTGCGGGAAAGGGTAAAATTTAAATTTTTGGGAATTGTAGGTGACAACAACCCTTTCCCTTTTGGGGGGAAAGAATAAGCTTTTGTGTAGAAGATTTTTTTACAGTATGTAATTTATAAATTTCCTTTAATTATCCCAAAAATATTCGTTTTAAACTTTTAAAAGAGGTCATTTTGCTCGTAAATTGGGAAAATTCTGTTAGTCATTAGAATGTTAAAACATACTTGATGTTGAATAGAAAACTTTTAAAAATTCACTCAAGGCCCTTTTAAGGGAGTTATTCTGGTTTTGGGGCACAAATCAATGAAGATCCCCTTTTAAAAAGAAAAACATAGATTTCCCAAACAGGGCTTGTTGGAATTTTTTAAATGAATTTCATTATGTTTTCCCGGGGGACAGTGGGGGGTTGAAAGGTATTATTTTCCCCCCACATTCTAAGGGGGAAGTCAAGGCTTGCCCGGCATTATAAAACCCAAAAGGGTATTCCCCCAAAAAGGGACTTGTAACCGTCATATGACATGTTTTTTTCCGGGGGGCTAGTCATTTAAAAGGTGAGAGGCAAAATGGGGTTCCCGTCTGAACCCCTTGGAAACTGACTGGGTTTTTTTAGCACAATCCCTTTTTTTGACCTAAGGCAAGGGTGCTTCTGAGACAGGGTTTATAAAACCCGGCTAAATATGAAACTAGTATTTTCTTACTAAAAACTCCCCCGAAAAAATGCCCCCCCAATTTTTCCCCCCACCCCAAAAAAAAAAAAAGAGAGAAAAAAAAAAAAGGAAAAAAAAAAAAAGAAAAAAAAAAAACTTTTAAAAGTTTTTAAAAAGACCATATTGATTTTTCTATTGATTTCCCCTTTTAATGAATGAATTTTAACAGTTTTTCCCCCCTTTTTTAAAACAAAAAATTCGCTTTTGGAAAAAACAGTTTTGGGGGTTTGGGGGGCATGTAAAAAGTGGGGAAATGTTTTTAACCCGGGGAATTTAAGGGACTTAAGGCAATACCCCTTTTTTTTTACAGTAAATTTAATTAAAAATTTTATGATACAATATAGGGTGAAGGTTTTTTGAAAAAAAAAAACCCACTGTTTTCTTTTCTTTTGAATAAATAGAAAACATTACAGTTACAAATAAAATGAAAAAAAGTCAGATTTTGATCAACATATAAACTATTGGGATACAGCCCATTAATTCAATTTAAATTTTCCCTTTGATATAAATTTAAAATTAAACCCTTTTTGCTTAAAAAATTTTAAAAAAAATTTTTTATCTTTTGGGAAAAAAACATTATATGTTAAACTTTGAATTTACACATTAAAGGAAATTTTATGAATTTTTACTGGGGCTTTGGTTTGAAATATCCTTGTTTTGGGTTGGTTAAGGTTTATGTAAAGAAGACATTTTAAAATGTTTTTGACCTTTTTTTCTTTTTTTTTATTGGTTTTGGGGGTCCAAGGTTTTTTCCCTTTTAACACTGGCCTTTCCCCGTCCCTTTATTTTCCGAATTTGTACATAACATTTCCTTTTTAAAATTAAAATGCATGGGGCTCTAAAATTTTAGTTTAAAGATCACCTGAGCATCTGTTGAAAGTTTTCACTTTTTCTGTGTATCCTAAAAAGAATTTTTTAGGGGGGGGGGGGGGGGGGGAAAGGGGTCCTAATTTTTGTTCTGTCCCCTATCTGTCAGTCTTTTATGCACACAAGTTTTTTCCCCGGACAACCCAAAGCGATTTTCACCCAAAAATTTTTCAAAAATTGATCTTCCCCAGCCAAATTATGCATATCATAGGCATGTTTTGAAATTTTCAGTGGAGTTATGGCCCTTGAATAGTCAAATTCTATGATATCTGTGTTACTTTGTCTCTTATACTTCTGGTTGGAATTCTACCAAACTTCCTAGGAATGATCAGTGCCAAGCTTAGTTGTCTTACTGTATATCATTGGAATGTTATGGTTCAGTGGTTTTTACTGGCGTTGTGGGCCCCAAAATTTTTGGCATTTTACAGTATCTGTTTGTAAAGGGGGAAAAGAAAATGTGTTTAAAGACAAACAATCTCTATTTTTAAGGGAAACCCAAAAGTCCCTTTTTACATATAAAATTGCCCCCATTTCAGATATGTAAAAATTTTTTTGTGTTTATAAAATTGTGAAAGAATTTCCTTTAAAACCTTTCCCCCCTTTTAATTTTTATTTTTCTTTCTTTTTCATTTCAGTTTATAAATAAATTTGGGATATTTCCCAGTTATTATGAACAATCATAAGGGGGGGGGGGGAATTAGTTTTAAAACTGTTTTTTAGCTTCATAAATTTTTTTCCAAAACTGTCCCTTTGGGTTTCAGGCAAAGGGAGGTTTAATTTTTAAAAATTTAAAAATTTTTCGACTTGCAATTTTTAATGAATTTTTTATGTAAGTGTACAGTTTAAACACAAGGGCAGTTAAGTTCGCAAGTGTTTTTTGGCCCTTGACTTTATCAAAAATGCCGTATTTCTAAACATAATTTCACTCAAATGCCAATGTTTTTTTCACCAATCCTATATGAATTGAAATTTTAAAATGTTCTATAGGTTTTAAAATCCTGTGAAAATGGGCCACATTGGGGGTTTAACCGGGTTTGGTCCAGTCAGTTAAAGTCCCCCGCAAATTTAAATTTTGTTGTTTCATCAATGAATTTTCTGGCAGTCTTCCCCGGCCCAAAAGAAAAGTGCTTTAAACTGTTGGGAAAAAAGTTAAAATTAATTTTGCCCCTTTTGTGGGAAAAGGTTTTTAAAAAAATTTTGGGCTCTGAATTAATTCAAGACAGCAGCTCTTGATGTGTCACTGATAGAAGAGCACCCTCCCCTTTGATTGCCTTTTATCCACTTTTTTCCAAGGGTTTTATATCTGTTGAAACATTGTGAAAATGAACCTCTGTTTTATTGATGATTTTATAAGGCTCATCTCTGTGATATAACCATTCTGTTTGATCATAATGGATGAAATTACAATTTCATTTCTCAAATGAACAAGAATTGATGATATTAATATTTTTTCATGTGTTTTACCGTAAATGGTACAGTAAATGCTACAGTTAATTGATAATTGTTTAAATTTCTGACTGATTAAGTGTGGCCATCCACAGTGCTTGAAAAATTCACAGCTTTACACCTGTTTATCAGAAAATAATGGGTTCAGAATTCTTTAAGAAAATCTCTTAAGATTACTTGTTTCTTTAAAACATTGTACTTGTGAATTCTTTGGTACATTGCACATTTTGATCAAGTCTAATAATTAATACACTTTGTGTAAGTGGGCAACACCTTTGTGAAATATACAAAATTGATTGGTCAGAATGGTTATAAAACACGGGTGGTAAACGCGCAATCCAATTCCCGCCAGGAATACGCTAAAAATGGGTTGCGCAACGTCCGGTGCTGGTGTTGCGTGTAAAAATAGACGAAATTGAGGTATATGAAGTTATGATTTTGCTTAGTATGAGACAAGAATAAATTTTCTCGAAAAAAGCAAAATGCTATTCGACACAAATATGGTAATACATCATATGTGTAAAATATCTGGTTTGTAATTCATGATTCGGCTCCATTATCACAAAAACTAAGGCGTCACGAAGCGTTAAAACAGTATGAAATCAACAAAAATTGAAGTTTCTGACCTCATATGCCTAATCTGAGGACATCTTATGCTTTTTATGATAACTCAACTGTTATAAAGTAATGAATATCAAAACTATTTGCTTCAAATCCTGCTTACGGGGACATAATTGACAAAAAAATCATCGGGAATGGGGTTGCGCACCGGGAATGGAGTTGCTCGTATACATCATAATGTATATAATGTATCCATAAAACTCCATTCCCGGGGCGCAACCCCATTCCCGTTTATTTTTGCCAATCTTTCCCCCAAAAGCAACATTTCATTCAAGAGTATGTAATATTCATGACTGTTTTACAAGTGTTTGATCATTAGAAGCGTTACATTTCCAGAAAGAAGGCACAAGAGCTAGAAAGTTTGCATTTTTCATGATTCAATGCTTTTTTGACAGCTCGAGTCAGCAGAGTTTTCGTGATAACTGAGCTGATTCTTAAATTAATAAGTTGGTATTTCACACATATGATCTTTATTCATTTTTGTGTCGAATAGCATTTTGCTTTTTTTCAAAAGCACTCGTAAATGTGTCATTATTTACAAAAACAAAAACCCACCTACCTCGATTTTGTATATATTGATGCACAACACCAGCACCGGAAGTCGCGCAACCCATTTTTAATGTATTCCCAGTGGGAATTGGATTGCGCATTTACCACCCGTGTATAAAGTACCTTTGAACCAAAGGTGAAGAATAATTGTCAAGAATTGCCGTCTCTTTTATCGAGAACACACGAAGTCTTTTCATCTGGGGATCAAACTTCTGACCTCTAATTTGATTGTCTTATACCAGTTCCTTCAGAACATTCATGAAGGTTGGCCTTAATTTCAACTTAATGTTCATGCAAGATATTCAGTTACCTGGACCCTTTTTCAAGTGAATTAATTTTGTAATTTGGAATTTTCATGTAGCAGATCACCTTACATAATTTGATAAGGTAAGGCAGAAAGGTGATTTCTTTTTATATTATAGCCTCAAGCAAAAGCAAGAAATTGCTGTCTATGCTATCTATCTACACTGTATATATAGGCAGTGAAGGCAGATATCTTCTTTTTGCTTTAAACTATGGTACTGCAGTTAAGTAGCACCTATGATGATCAGTGAACCATAAAGTGCACATTTAACAGGATGTTAATGGTACCTTTAATGATTAAACTATATTCTGAGTGAACATAACTGGATACATCATTAAGTTTGATAATAGCATATTGTGTTTCTGAAAATTAAAATAATAAATTGATCTGTATAGCACAGTGCTTTGAAGTAGGTATTCCTGAGGGATCTTTCACTTTATACTGTATGCATAAAGAATTAATTAACAAGTATCTTGTCAGAACTCATCTGGGAAAAATATGAAATTAATTTCAAGAGAATAACTGGTGGTTCTGCATAATAAGTCATATCTCAGGTGGGCCTTTTACATTTAAGTGTCTGAATTCATTTGAAGAAATGGTACATGGTCTGATGATCAGTTTGGTTCTAATTTGCATTGAGAGAATCAGGTGCCATTGTGAGGTAGATGTAATACTGATGTGCTCACTCTGTGCTATTAGGTTCCGAGTGAGGACATAAAGTCTCAGAATGCAGCCGTGCCATTGGTCAATTTTAGGACTCGGAATTCTGTGGAAGATAACATAGTGGATGCATGCAGGTGTTTTGAGAATGGTACTCTAATCACTGTGGCCTAGTGGTTAAGGCGTCCGCCTCAGGATCGGGAGGTCGAAGGTTTGAGCCCCATGGGAAGCGTCCGTCCGGGGGATGTTTGTCATGTGAGACTCATTCCGAAATGCCCGGTTCATGAGCCGCGAGCTAGTTAATTGAATTGTTACCGATTTCTATCCACCTGGCGCCTGGCAAAGTGGTAGTTGGTAATTATTGGTATGCACAATAAAAAGGTGTCTCATAAGCCAAATTGGCTGGCCCTTTCAATAGGGGTGACACTATAATAAACAAGACCTTTACCTTTACCTTTTTATAAACATTGAACTCTGGTTAATCGGGGACAGAATGTGGGTGTACATGCATACAAGATAGATCCCAAAGATGAAAAAAAGTGTTCTGGAGTTTTTATGCAAGTTTACACCACTGATTGAAGTGAATATAATACTGACAGATTTTTGTTGAAAAATAAAGTACCAGTTCTGTATATAATTGATACAACACACTTTTCAACAAGCTGTCTCATTAATTGAGCATTATAAATTATAACCCTTATTTGAGGTGATGCATATGACAGATATTGTTTTCATAACAATTAATGTTGTAATCTGGATTGCCACCTATAGCAGTTAAATATTGTAGGTCTTGATTGACAAGTCCCCTTCATTGTATGTTACAAGGAGAACAAGGTTTGACCCAAGCAGGAAGATTATTCTCCATGCTGTTCCATATAATGATTTTAGTATCTCTATAATTATAACAGATCCATTTCTGTCAAAGATGGCATTAAATCTTGTGTCAGATATAAATAATGTTAATGTTTCTTTCTGAGAGTGTTAAATTTTCTACATTTCAGTGGAGTTACCGCCTGTGAAAAGAGAAAATGGCAGCAGTAAAGTGTTCACGTTTGACCAAGGTGATGAAAAAGAGAAAGGGGAGAAAGAACAAGAGACCAGACTCAACATTGAGGTAACTGTCTGGCTTAGCTTGCAGTAAAACAACTTTTTTAGTAAGGCAATGGATTTTAAATCCTTGGAGTCAGCTGCTTAAATGTATTTAACTTTTGTTGGAATTTAGATAATTTTTTAGCTTGATTATTCGAAGCATATGTAGAGCTATCCTACTCACCACGGCGTCTATGTCGGTGACACACCTTGGTTAAGTTTTTCTTACCAGACTTCACATTTTGACAAAGTCTTTTGAGATAAAGCTTTTTACAACTTTTAATACATGTGTATCGTCACGATGTCCAGTTTTAGGCAAGAGTACATAACTCCATCAAGGATTTTGGCTGAATTATGGCCCCTTTTAGCTTGCAAATCTTGGTTAAGTTTTAAGCGCAAGTTAATATTTTGTGTAAATTGTTTGACATAATTATGGCTTTGAAACTTTATCCCCCGTTTATTGTAACAGTCTCTATCAGTAGGCAAGAGTACATAACTCTGTCAACTATTTTGGCTGAATTATGGCCCTTTTTGGAGTTTGAAATTGGACAATTTTCATACAAGTCTAAGTGTTGTCAAAACTATTTGACTTGTGGCTTTGAAACTTTGAACACGCGTTTATCATCATGATTATCATCTGTACGCAAGAGTACATAACTCTGTAAACTCAATTGGCTGAATTATGGCCCTTTTTTCGACTTGGAAATTGGTTTAGTTTTCATACATGTCAGTGTTTTGTCAATCCTATTTGACGGGTTATTTTGAAACTTTGAACACTTGTTTATCATCATGATTTCCATCTGTAGGCAAGAGTACATAACTCTGTCAAATTTTTTGGCTGAATTATGGTCCTTTTTGGACTTGGAAATAAGTTAAATTTTTCATACCAGTCCATATTTTGTCTAGCCTGTTTATCATATGGCTTTGAAACTTTGACCACTTGTTTACCATCATAGTCTAAATATGTAGGCAAGGCTACATAACTAGGACAAGCTCAGTTATTGCCCTTTTTTGACATAGAAATTAGTTCAGTTTTGCATATGCCATTCAATATTTTGTCTAAACTGACATATAACTTTGAAACTTGGAACACTTGCTTACCATCATAGTCATACATTGCCTTATGGTGCGGGACTTATCCAGACCCACAAATACAGGTACATTGTTTGTCTTATCTATTTATTTTCTTTTGTCTGAAAGTCAGTGGTAATATTTTGACTCCATACTTCCATCAGTTCTTTGGAATAGTCCAGAGCGCTGTCAACAGACAGCTCTTGTTTTGTAGGTGTTTGTTTATGTGTACATGAAAACATTGTATTTGTGAGAAGGCAGTCTGTTTCTTATGAAGGTGCTTGTAAGATGTCAAAATAGATTTGGAAATTGCTACCAAACATTATATCATGGTTGTAATGAGTAGGAAGTTCATAAAAATCTATCCCAGATCCAGATGTTAATCTTATATTAATTATCTGTTCTGTTTTATTAGCTCACCTGAGCAATGCTCAGGTGAGTTTCTCTGATTGCTCGATGTCCGGCGTCTGTCTGGCGTCTGTCGTTTGTCAACATTTAGCTTGTGTATGCTATAGAGGCTGTATTTTTCAACTGATATTCATGAAATTTGGTCAGAATGATTACCTTGATGAAATCTAGGCTGAGTTCGCAATTGGGTCATCTGGGTCCAAAACTAGGTCACTAGGTCAAATCAAGGAAAAACCTTGTGTATGCGATAGAGGCTGTATTTTTCAATTGAACTTCATGAATTTTGGTCAGAATGATTACCTTGATGAAATCTAGGCCGAGTTTGAAAATGGGTCATCTGGGGTCAAAAACTAGGTCACTAGGTCAAATCAAGGTAAAACCTTGTGTATGCTTTAGAGGCTGTATTTTTCAACTGATCTTCATGAAATTTTGTCAGAATGATAACCTTGATGAAATCTAGGCTGAGTTCGAAAATGGGTCTTCTGGGGTCAAAAACTAGGTCACTAGGTCAAATCAAGGAAAAACCTTTTGTATGCGATAGAGGCTGTATTTTTCAATTGATCTTATGTATTTTGGTCAGAATGATTACCTTGATGAAATCTAGGCTGAATACGAAAATGGGTCATCTGGGGTCAAAAACTAGGTCACTAGGTCAAATCAAAGAAAAACGTTGTGTATGAGAAAGAGGTTGTATTTTTCAACAGATCTTCATGAAATGTAGTCAGAATGATTACATTGATAAAATGTAGGCAGAGTTTGAAAATGGGACATCTAGGGTCAAAAACTAGGTCACTAGGTCAAATCGAAGAAAAATATTGTGTATGCAATAGAGGCTGTATTTTTCAACTGATCTTCATGAAATTTGGTCTGAGTGATTGCCTTGATGAAATCTAGGTCGAGTTTGAATATGGTTTATTTGAGATCAAAAACTAGGTCACTAGGTCAAATTAAAGAAAAAACTTGTGTATGCGAAAGAGGCTGTGTTTTTCAGTTGGTTTTTATGAAATTTGGTCAGGATGTTTGCCTTGATGAAATCTACGTCGAGTTTGAATATGGGTCATCTTGGGTCAAAAACTAGGTCACTAGGTCAAATCAAAGAAAAAATTTGTGTATGTGATAGAGGCTGTATTTTTCAATTGATCTTCATGAATTTTGGTCAGAATGATTGCCTTTATGAAATTTAGGCCAAGTTCGAAAATGGGTTATCTAGGATCAAAAACTAGGTCACTAGGTCAAATTAAAGAAAAACCTTGTGTATGCGATAGAGACTGTATTTTCAATTGATCTTCATTAATTTTGGTCAGAATGATTGCCTTGATAAAATCTAGGTCCAGTTTGAACATGGGTCATCTAGGGTCAAAAACTAGGTCACTAGGTCAAATTAAAGAAAAAACTTGTGTATGCGATAGAGGCTGTGTTTTTCAGTTGATTTTTATGAAATTTGGTCAGGATGTTTGCCTTGATGAAATCTACGTCGAGTTTGAATATGGGTCATCTTGGGTCAAAAACTAGGTCACTAGGTCAAATCAAAGAAAAAATTTGTGTATGTGATAGAGGCTGTATTTTTCAATTGATCTTCATGAATTTTGGTCAGAATGATTGCCTTTATGAAATTTAGGCCAAGTTCGAAAATGGGTTATCTAGGATCAAAAACTAGGTCACTAGGTCAAATTAAAGAAAAACCTTGTGTATGCGATAGAGACTGTATTTTCAATTGATCTTCATTAATTTTGGTCAGAGTGATTGCCTTGATAAAATCTAGGTCCAGTTTGAACATGGGTCATCTAGGGTCAAAAACTAGGTCACTAGGTCAAATTAAAGAAAAAACTTGTGTATGCGATAGAGACTGTATTTTTCAGTTGATTTTTATGAAATTTGGTCAGGATGATTGCCTTAATGAAATCTAGGTCGACTTTGAATATGGGTCATCTGGGGTCAGAAACTAGGTCACTTGGTCAAATCAAAGAAAAAACTTGTGTATGTGATAGAGGCTGTATTTTTCAATTGATCTTCATGAATTTTGGTCAGAATGATTGTCTTGATAAAATCTAGGTCGAATTTGAACATGGGTCATCTAGGGTCAAAAACTAGGTCACTAGGTCATATCTAAGAAAACGCTTGTTTAATCTCAAGAGACCAATTTTTTGGTCCAATCTTAATGAAAATTGGTCAGAATGTTTGTTTCCATGAAATCACTAGGTCAAACATGTTTTACACTGTTATGGTGTGTTTCTTAGGTGAGCGGCCTAGGGCCATCTTGGCCCTCTTGTTAGGTTTAAAGTTGCACTAATACACAATTTTTTGTCATAAAGCGACTTTCCAGCTTTTGGTGCTGGAAGAAGTGACTCAACAGATGCTCCTGTGGGCATTCACCCAGGCTTGAGCTTACACCTGGGTACAACCTGGGTACACCACTGATCTTCCATAATCGAGCTGGGTGATTTCAGTTTTAAGAAACATTCTTCTTCCTAAGAGAAGACCAAGTGATTCAAGGTCAAAAGTACTTAACCACTCAGTCATGCAGGTCTCATGTAGTAATTTTATATTGGTCTAAAAACCAAAACATTTCCTGCCTTTTCCATAAGAGACCCTTAGAAGTGTTGACTAAAATGGAAACTTTGAGAGCTTTAATTAAAGGAAACTTCTTAACGGCTACTTGATCTGTTCAAACAAAGTGTCCTGTTTCAAAGGCTTATATCTTACACTTTATTATTCATTTATTCCTGGAAAGGTATCTTTGATACTGAAGTAATTGGCTATAATTATTTTAATATGGTATATCAAAAGATGGTAATTAAGTTAGTGTGTCTGACATGACATATAATGATATTGCAGTGATAACCTTTAGCATTTTTCTCAGCAAAATATGAATAAGATATTTTGCATGTTAGGGCCTATATATTTAGCATTGAAATGTGAATATTTTGTTGTTGCTTTGATTATATTTGTTAAGTAAGTTCGCGGATTGATTGCTTTGAAGAAATGTAGGCTTAAAATGTTTGTTAATACGAGTTGCCAAATGTGTTTGTTATGACAATTTCAGTGTCTGGTCAGATGAGTATTTTTGCGCAGTATTGATAAAGCAAATTATGCAGTAAGGACAGATATTTTTAGCTCACCTGTCACAAAGTGACAAGGTGAGCTTTTGTGATCGCGCGGTGTCCGTCGTCCGTCGTCCGTCCGTGCGTCCGTGCGTCCGTGCGTCCGTGCGTCCGTAAACTTTTGCTTGTGACCACTCTAGAGGTCACATTTTTCATGGGATCTTTATGAAAATTGGTCAGAATGTTCATCTTGATGATATCTAGGTCAAGTTCGAAACTGGGTCACGTGCCATCAAAAACTAGGTCAGTAGGTCTAAAAATAGAAAAACCTTGTGACCTCTCTAGAGGCCATATATTTCACAAGATCTTCATGAAAATTGCTCAGAATGTTCACCTTGATGATATCTAGGTCAAGTTCGAAACTGGGTCACGTGGGGTCAAAAACTAGGTCAGTAGGTCTAAAAATAGAAAAACCTTGTGACCTCTCTAGAGGCCATATTTTTCATGAGATCTTCATGAGTATTGGTCAGAATGTTTATCTTGATGATATCTAGGTCAAGTTCGAAACTGGGTCACGTAGGGTCAAAAACTAGGTCATTAGGTCTAAAAATAGAAAAACCTTGTGACCTCTCTAGAGGCCATATTTCTCAATGCATCTTCATGAAAATTGGTCAGAATGTTCATCTTGATGATATCTAGGTCAAGTTCGAAACTGGGTCACGTGGGGTTAAAAACTAGGTCAGTAGGTCTAAAATAGAAAAACCTTGTGACCTCTCTAGAGGCCATATTTTTCATGAGATCTTCATGAATATTGGTCAGAATGTTTATCTTGATGATATCTAGGTCAAGTTCGAAACTGGGTCACGTAGGGTCAAAAACTAGGTCATTAGGTCTAAAAATAGAAAAAACCTTGTGACCTCTCTAGAGGCCATATTTCTCAATGCATCTTCATGAAAATTGGTGAGAATGTTCAGCTTGATGATATCTAGGTCAAGTTCGAAACTGGGTCACGTGGGGTTAAAAACTAGGTCAGTAGATCTAAAAATAGAAAAACCTTGTGACCTCTCTAGAGGCCATATTTTTCATGAGATCTTCATGAATATTGGTCAGAATGTTCACCTTGATGATATCTAGGTCAAGTTCGAAACTGGGTCATGTGGGATCAAAAACTAGGTCAGTAGATCTAAAAATAGAAAAACCTTGTGACCTCTCTAGTGGCCATATTTCTCAATGGATCTTCATGAAAATTGATCAGAATGTTCATCTTGATGATATCTAGGTCAAGTTCGAAACTGGGTCATGTGCGGTCAAAAACTAGGTCAGTAGGTCTAAAAATAGGAAAACCTTGTGACCTCTCTAGAGGCGATATTTTTCAATGGATCTTCATGAAAATTGGTCAGAATGTTTACCTTGAATATATCTAGGTCAAGTTCGAAACTGGGTCACGTGGGGTTAAAAACTAGGTCAGTAGATCTAAAAATAGAAAAACCTTGTGACCTCTCTAGAGGCCATATTTTTCATGAGATCTTCATGAATATTGGTCAGAATGTTCATCTTGATGATATCTAGGTCAGATTCGAAACTGGGTCACGTGGGGTCAAAAACTAGGTCAGTAGGTCTAAAATAGAAAAAACCTTGTGACCTCTCTAGAGGCCATATTTCTCAATGGATCTTCATGAAAATTGGTGAGAATGTTCAGCTTGATGATATCTAGGTCAGGTTCATAACTGGGTCATGTGCGGTCAAAAACTAGGTCAGTAGGTCGAAAAATAGAAAACCTTGTGACCTCTCTAGAAGCCATATTTTTCACGAGATCTTCATGAAAATTGGTGAGAATGTTCACCTTGATGATATCTAGGTCAAGTTTAAAAGTGGGTCACGTGCCTTCAAAAACTAGGTCATTAGGTCAAATAATAGAAGAACCTTGTGACCTCTCTAGAGGCCATATTTTTCAATGGATCTTCATGAAAATTGGTCAGAATTTTTTATCTTGATGATATCTAGGTCACATGTGCTCAAAAGCTAGGTCAGTATGTCAAATAATAGAAATAACGATGTCATACTCAGTTGAACACTGGGTCATGTGGAGATAGGTGAGCGATTCAGGACCATCATGGTCCTCTTGTTTGTAAAGGCATTAATAAACAGGAAAAATCAACAACAACAAGTGTAGCGTTTGTTCATAGATAATTATTAACTTCCAACGTTTCGGCGTTAAGCCTTCATCAGGGAAGTAAAGGCATTGAAACATAATTATACCATCTAGCTGTCAGTTACTGCTAGGTGGCCAAATTTACCCCCAGTTGTCAAAAGCCGAGCACCTTCAGGATGATGCCAGTCTGCATGTTTAGCAAGAACTAAAGGAAACTTTAACAGATTTGCAATTAGTGTCGAGCCCTTCTGACTGGCAGACACTTGGATAATCTGGCATTTGGACCAATGGACACTGATTTGTGGTAATTTTGCTGTGCAAACATTTTATTAAAGATGAATCTTGTTTCCCATATTTTACTTTTAAAAATATTTCAGTCTCATGAAGATGAGCCAAGAGAAGTGAGGATCCATGCTGTTCACTTTCAAAGCCTATTACAATTAGAGAAACCGTTAGCGAACAGCATGGATCCTGACCAGACTGCACGGATGCGCAGGCTGGTCTGGATCCTTGCTGGTCGCATACCCACTATGTTGGTTTTCTCATGGCACGGCTAATATTATTCATTTTCTTTGGTGTAAGATAAAACAGAATGCATAATGTAAAGAGCTCCACTCTTGAAGGTAGAAGTTTGATCAGGAGGCTTTCTGCTTCAAGTAACAAATATCCCTTGATCAAACTAATCATATAGCACATCAAAGGCAAGGCAGTGTTGATAATTAAAAACCACCTGAAAGCTTTGTAATGTAGACTCAAAGACCTGGTAGTTCTTGCCGTTTTCTTTGAAAATCTAGCTTCTGACTGATGTTGATGTGTTAAATCAAGCTTTTGCCAAATCAGATGAGTACTCTTCAAGGGAAAGCATATTATGATTATATAAGGTAAATTACAAAATTGGCTTTGATACTGTATATGGATGGAAATGTCTTACAAAATTTCCAGGGAGCCATAAAATAACTGCAAAGCAAGTTTTTGTTGTTTGAAAACCATTTGTCATTGTAGAGGATAGAGGGTATGGTCCTTACAGTTGAACTAGTAGATAAAAACCGAGGTACCTGCATAGATATGGGAAAAAAATGAAACTGAGTTTTGAGAATAACCTCAAAGTCTTCCGTCTTATCGAAGGGATGTTTTTGATTGATCAGTGGCAGTGCTGTATTCTGAAACTTAGTATAAGTCTCCAACCTTGGTTGCCAGAAGTCAGTTTGATCCTTCATCTATGATACAAGAGGGAGAGTTACTTATTTCTTGCAGAGAACAAGCTGTCTGTACCAGGAATACAAGTTAATCATTTGCCAAAGACATTTGTGCTGTTACCATTTGCTTTACATGTGTATTTTGTACACTTGTTACCTTCTTTAGTTCTGAAAAATAATAAAAGCTTTTGTTTCATCTGAAGCAATATACAATACAGAAAATGGATTTTCTAGCATCTTCCATTAATCAGGGTATAGATCCAGTGGTGACATGTTTGTAAACACCTATCAATATTTTGCTCTCTCAATGTAATAAAAATGTATGTTTCTCAGCATTATTGTGTTTCCTCCTTTTTAATGCAGCCAGGATTTACTTTGATATTGTTTCTCTCTTCCACTGTATGTTAGCAATGTTTCTCTCTTCCATAGTGTAAGCAGTGATTCTCTCTTTCACTCCAAATATGTTAAATATGTTCACTCTTAAGTGTATAAGATGTTTTTGTCTTCCACTCTGATAAGTGTATAAGGAATGTTTCTGTCTTTCTCCTGTTAATTTAAAGATCAGCAGATCAAAGGTCAAGGTTATATTTGAGTGTTCCATTTTAAAACATACAAAATTCTCATTCGTATGGTAACCGTTATGACATACGCTTGTGGTTGGTATGTGAACCATATTAACTTTTAACAAACTACCTTAAGCTTAGGCAACACTTTGAGACATTATTTAACTCTAGATTGACCAGTACACATAGCAGAAAATGTTATGCATCATTTCTAATGAACCTTGCTACAGATTATGCTACAAAAGCACATATGCATCCATGTCTATGTCAGGAACTAAGATGATTGAAATATTAATGATATTTGGGAGCTTAATGGTCAATTTCATTTCAATTCCAGTCTCAATTTCAGGCACCTGATTGGCTGTTTCTGTGAACAACTTTGAAATTGACCTGAATGGCAAGGCTGCATTCAGAGACTGGTTTCCAAGCCTTTTTAGTTTGCTCGTTAATGGATTTTCACTTAAAAATTGTATGTTAATCTGGTTTTGAGGGAGAAATATCTCTTACATACAAGTTCACAAGGTTTATGAATTATGAATAACTTGACAGCTTATCTATAGAAGAAAGCTTGGCGTCTGAAATATTGCTTTAATCCATTCCTGTGATCAAAAACAAGTTGCAGTCCTTAGAAAGTGATCATGTTTGCTAATTATTTTCTGTTGGTTACACATTGATGGGTAACATTTCATCCTATAACCTGTTACATGCATTAGACTATTCAGATGAAGTCATGTAGAAGTTGGTAACGAGATTTTCAGAAAAGGTAACGTATCTTGAGACATCAGTGTTTACATCATTAGAGAAGAAATGTTCAGGATGAATTCTCCTGTTCAGTTTTATACTTGTTAAACATTGACTTTTTTGTGCTGTTTGTTATTTTTCTAGAGGTGTATACCAAAAAATCATGTTAAAAGCTCATTAGCCATTTTAGCTTGTTTAAACAAAATACTTTGTTACAATTTTGTTAAAGGGAAAACTGAAATAAAACAGAATATACAGTACAATTCAAATAAGTTACTCATCAGTAACAGTACATTTCAAAGAATTCATTAAATTTAATTCTCTTCTAATTTCAATAACCTTCGGTTTTCTTTTTCAGCAAACTTTAATTAAGAAAGTTTGTGTCAAGGCTTTGTTTGGCTTTTTACTGGCATACAGCAGTTCTTTCCCCTCTTGTCAGTGTTTAATACTGCATCTTGGAAATAGAATTAGCTAATTATGTTGTAAATGGACTGGTTTGTGGACGAGATATCAGAGAATGTGTTGTTTTGATGCTCAGAAGTATGATCTTACACCTGTTGGGGCTATAACTGACAGCAAAAAACATCAACAAATAGCAGTCAGTAGCAAATTAACTTTCTGTAGATGTAGAAATCCCAGGCAGGTGGAATGCTCTCAGTTATTTTTTTGTTGTTTTATGTTTTACAACAAATATATATATATATATATATATATATATATATATTTTCTTATTGAATTTATTAAGCGAGTTGAATAAAATATTAAAATGGGGGGCTCTTCCGAGCATTTTATCAATTTTATTCAACAAGTTTAATAAATTCAGTGTGGAAAGTCACATTATGTAATACATTTTTTTTTATCACATGTTAGCCTTTCCTTTCGAAACATCAAAAAATCTACTTTCTTTTACTGTATAAGCAAGTCAGTTTGACTGTCTCCTATACTATAAACGATGTCAATGTCAAAGCTTTATTACACTAGTGTGTTATCATTTTTAGCTCATCTGGTTTTTTGAAAAAAAATGAGTTATTGTCATCACTTGATTGGTGTCGGCGTCGGCGTTGCCTGGTTAAGTTTTATGTTTAGGTCAGCTTTTCTCCTAAACTATCAAAGCTATTGCTTTGAAACTTGCAACACTTGTTCACCATCAGTAGCTGACCCTGTACAGCAAGAAACATAACTCCATCCTGCTTTTTGCAAGAATTATGGCCCCTTTTGTACTTCGAAAATATCAGATTTCTTGGTTAAGTCAACTTTCCTCCTAAGCTATCAAAGCTATTGCTTTGAAACTTGCAACACTTGTTCACCATCATTAGCTGAGCCTGTACATCAAGAAACATAACTAAATCCTGCTGTTTTCAAGAATTATTGCCCCTTTTGGACTTAGAAAATCAGATTTCTTGGTTAAGTTTTATGTTTAGGTCAGCTTTTCTCATAAACTATCAAAGCTATTGCTTTAAAACTTGCAACACTTGTTCGCCATCATAAGCTGACCATGCACAGCAAGAAACATAACTCTGTCCTGCGTTTTGCAAGAATTATGGCCCCGTCTGCACTTAGAAAATATCAGATTTATTGGTTAAGTGTTTAGGTCAACTTTTCTCCTAAACTATCAAAGCTATTGCTTTAAAACTTGAAACACTTGTTCACCATCATAAGCTGACCCTGTACATCAAGAAACATAACTTCATCCTGCTTTTTTTAAGAATATTGCCCCTTTTGGACTAAGAAAATCAGATTTCTTGGTTAAGTTTTATGTTTTTTTGCTTTGAAACTTGCAACACTTGTTTGCCATCATAAGCTGACCCTGTACATCAAGAAACATAACTCCATCCTGCTTTTTGCAAGAATTATGGCCCTCTTTGGACTTAGAAAATCATGGGTAGGACAATTTTTCTATTATACAAAAAAATCAGATGAGCGTCAGCACCTGCAAGGCGGTGCTCTTAAATGTTATTTAATGGCATTATTACACTCCTGTGACGTCAAACATGTGATAAATATAAATATCATATGGCAGCGTGTGTGACATTGATATTGACAACCTGAGGGCTGAATGTCACTCAAGGCGAAAGCCGAGTGCTGACATTCTATTTCCAGGGTTGACAGTATCAATGTCACACACGCTGACATATGATATTTATTTTATTATACCGAACAAAATTTAGTACTAAAAAAAGGTTTTTAATTCATTTAATTTAACAGTTTCATCTTTAGCGCGGTAATTGCCTGTGTAGGCCTACACATTGAATAGTGACGTCACTACTATATGTGTACAAGGGAAGCAAACATTTGGCTAAAAATTGAAGCAGTTAATTGCCCTTTAATATATGACATTCAAAATATCAGCGCGGTCACCTGACCCGACAGTCACATTGGCTTGATCAAGTGTCAAAAAGGTTGAAAATGTTTTTGATAGTCAAAATATCTGTCAAAATATCTCTTTCTCAGGTAATGGGATTTTTAAATAATCATTGTAGACAAAAGAGAGGTATAATAATTTAAAATATTGGTTACTTTGAAAAATCAAATTTTAAAAATGCCTCAGGGGAATATCAGATCATTCGTAAGTGCTCATGCAAATCCATTATGTGACTGAAATCAGACTGACCATCTTTAAGGACAAATGTTGAAAGGACATACTTAGATGCCACTATCAACTCCCTCAGAATTCTTAGGAGAAACTTTTCATATCCCTTTATTGATTATTTTAATTATGTTGTAAATTATTACAGGTATATTATGATCTCATAAAGTAATAATTGACTCCTGTAATGAGGCAGTTTAAGATGTCCATGTCAGCATGCAAATGAAACAGATTAAGACAGATCATTAGATATTCTGGAGAAAATAGCTTTTTGACAGGTCTTGAGAGACAAATGTTTCTTCAGAGACTTGGAGATAATGCAGAAATCAGGCAATACAGAAATGGATAGAGTAAGTGTAGATTGTCAAGTGTTAAAAATGGTTCATTATCACACACACACTTCCTGGAATCTCTGTCTCCATCTTAAGTGGTTGTTTAGCTTAACTTAATATAAGGCTGTATCTGTCTGATCTTGAAGATTGGTCTTGAAAGTATAGATCTACTGATTAACCTCAGTTAGAGAGACACATATGAAGAGCAAGATTCCATAATGTGTCCTAGAGTTATACTGCCTCTGAAAATGGCAAAATTTTCTATTTTGGCCCTTTCAGCCATACAGAGGTTTCATTTACTGTAAATTATCATATAATTTCGTAGGCATAAAATTTCGTGGTTTTGGTCAAAACGGCAATTTCATGGGGATATGAATTCGTGGATTTCAACTTAAGAACATAAATTGAAATGGAATCTTACTTGTTCATTGGGATTGATTTTGTGGATTGACTCAACCATGAAATCCATGAAAATTAGTCCCCCACGAATATTAATGATTTCACAGTATGCTTTGATTTGATACAAACTTGCACAGAATGTTTATTCTGATGACCTTTATGCCAAGTTTGAAACTGGTCATGGCGGGTGAAAAACTAGGTCACCGGGTCAATTAAAGGAAAAGCTTGATAACACCCTAGAGGTCACATTTATGACCCTGTCTTCATGAAACTTGGTCAGAATATTTATCTTGATGATTCCTATGCCATTTTAGTTCAGAACCGGGTCATATGGGGTCAAAAACTAGGTCACCAGGTCAAATCAAGTTTCAGATCCATAATTGGAAATACAGTGAAACCTGTGAACAAAGATCATCTCTGGGAAGAAGCCAGAAAAAGTGGTATTCATTGACAGATAGAAGTGCTATTGTTGAATAGTGCTCTGTTTCCACAAGGCTGGTCTTTATTCAGAGGTACTCTTTTAACACAGGTTTGACTGTATATGATTTTTTGGTAAACAGCTGTTTAGAAGTTTTTATGTAAGAATAAAAATGTTCATGTGCATGAGTTCTAAACATTGCTCATAGCACATGCTGTTTCATACATGTATCTATTTTTCAGTGCTGGCCACAGAACTTCATTTGTCTTGGTTTGATTTCCATTATTTTCATAGAAATGAAATTCTAAAAGAACTTTGTGTTCCAGTGCTATTCGAAATAGGGCTTAGCTATTTGGCTTGTAGGATTCAACCGTGACATATGTTGATCTTCACCAAGCGATCCACATCCTTCTGTTAAACTATAACAATGAAACTTTGACTGCATAGAAAAACTTTTCAATGTTGGTTTACCAAGTTTATTCAAATCATGACTCCTGGGGTCACAAAGACAATCCCTGCAGTAAAGTTTATATGTTCTGGAACCACATGGCATAGACATTACATATATTGCATGTAGCATATTAAACAGGTGAGCGATATAGGGTCATCATGACCCTCTTGTTGAAATGTATTTCCAGTCTTCAAACTCAGCTTTTACTCAAAAGATGGAATGAAAATTTTTATTTAAGGATTTATAACATGGTGTAATAGCCATATTTCATATCTTGTAACTGGATGGTAATATTTAAATGAAATTTAGTCACTTTAAAGACATTCAAAATTGAAAACTTTTCACGGAGAGATTTTTTAAATTTTATCACTTTTGGGGGAGATAATAGGTTACTGAAGTTAACATTGATGCCTATGGGAAATGTATAATTTCTTTGCTTATGAAAATCTGAACTTGAGTTTCAAGAAAATTTGCGGTAGAAAGCTTCATTATATGATTCTGATACAAATATCAAAAAGAAATCTAAAATTCCCCATAGGGAAAAGGAGAAAATGATTTTTTTTCTAGTTTTCAGGGGAGATAACGCATGGAAACCAAAATTATCAGGGGAGGTAATCTTAAGGAAATTTTTGAGAACTGTCGCTATATAACTTGTCTATTTCTATCGTTTGACATTTTTAAAGCTTACATTATCAAGTTGGTGGTGAAATTGAGGCTTATTACACCATGTTATCCTTAAAAAAAAAATCAATATAGAATATGGTGCCTGAATCCTGTATGCATAATGCTCATGAATATCATATTTGACTAAAATTGTGATTTTTGGAGATGTTTTAGATTCTTCATAAATCACCCAGCCCTAGGGTTTGTTTCCTTGGCAATAATAATTTGATTTGCTGTCAAATGTTGGTACCAAATTGTTTGCTAGCAGTCAGTAATCCCAGCTTGAGATCAATATATGCTCTGGTATGTGAAGGGGGAAATGACAAAACTATTCAGCATGAAGCATGTTTCTAATAATTGAGAGAAAATTTGTGCTTTTATAGGCAGTAAATAAATAATAAGTTCCCAATCACTGAAACATAAATTTTCTGTAATGTGGTACTCAGGTAGATAGATTAGTTTTCTAGTGGAATCAGTGAATATAAATTTTAAAATGTTTAGATATTATATAAAAAAAAATATTCAGGAAGTATTCAGACGATTTTCAGAAGACAGAATTTATGTTCAGTCATAATTCAGACAACAAATTTTTATTTAGAATTATTGTTTCTGCGTATATCTAAAATATGTTTCAGAAATTTTCAGACAAAATTTAGAAAATAGTTTTCATGATGGAAGATCGCGAGAGGTTTAATTATGTATTTGGGAACATTAACAAATCGAAATCCATGCTTAATTTCAATTATATCTTTAAACATCTGTTAATACCTCTACAAGTTCAGAGCATTGCAATATATATATATATATATATATATTAACTGTATTTTTTTTTTTTCAGAATTTCTAGTTTTTACCTTTTTTTAACTTGAACAGCCTCAGGAGTTATCTCCCACGAAAAAAAAATTATAGGGTCTGATTTAATACAGACTAATGAAAACCTACCTTTAATATGAACTAAATGGCCCAGGTAATTTTCTTTGAACTGAATGCAATGATAGGCATCAAAAAAGAAACAAAACAGGGAAAAGTAAAGAGGGTGATTAATATCTTTATAAACATATCTTGCATTTTAATATGTCTGAGACGAAACGTTGCATAATATTTGGCAGAAGTTTACAACTTTCTGTCAAGTTTGATACATTCCAGATACAAATTACAGTTGCTCAATAATATGTTTTGAAATTTGGACATGGAAAGATAATGATAGGTATTTTTTTTTTGCAAAAAACAAAATAAAAGCAGGAATTTGGGGAGATCCAGTGGGAAAAGGAGGGGGTATCATTCTGTTAGCAGTTAAAACTAAATCCCTTCACTTTTTCATTCTCTAAAAAAAGAAAACTCACAAGAGTTCAATATGAAATTATTAATTTAGATTTATATTCGAGTAACTTTGATTTGTCTTTATATTTCCTCAGATAGTTAACTTGAAATGAAGGATTGGGGGAGAGGTAGGGAAAAGCCTGGTTATTGAAATGGAATATGTCTTTTTTAAGGGCAGGCAGGTGGATGAGGGTCAAACAGATTGTTTCCACAGTGTTAGTGAACCTATTCTCACCAAACTTGGTATGTAGGCTAAGCTGTTATCCAGGCAATGGATGGTATTGTAATTGTGTCAGTCTGGTCAAGGTCAAGGTCAAGATTACTTAATTTTGAGATTTAGAGAAACATGTATGTACATAGTTTCCACACAGCAAGTATAAAGTTGGGAGTGAGATATATTGGTGAATCTTGGTATGCAGTAGAGACGTTACAGCTGCGACCACATCAGGAATGTTGGTTTTAATCTAAGGTTATATTGCTCTTGTAAAGAATAGAAAAATGGTTCCACTCAATACCTAGTTGGCTCATTCCCCATTGACTTTAGTCCTCTGGGGATGGGGGGATATAATGTACAATAATAATTCAGAAATTGCTAGCATGAGGAACTTTTGTATCAGATATCAAATATTGAGAACCTGGTGTTGCTGCTCACAGTTTTCGATTATATATGACATTTTATATGAGTAAATTGAGAATAACCAATCAAAAATTTATACAATTTCTTCATATTTGTCATTCCTCTTACTACTTGTGACATTTTCTGCGTTTATTTTCGTAAATGTTACAAGGAAGAGAAATAATGAAGTTATTACCTAATTGCTTTATATTTTTGCTGCATTGGAGAAAAATAGTAAATTAATACCACATGCTAATTATTAATCATAATATTCAGATTTCCTCCGCAAACTTAATTTAATTTCTCTGTTAATTATATGGGACAAATTAGCAACAACTGCTGTTCTGAGTAATTATTCTAATAAACTATTAAAAAAATGGTATAGAGATTGGAATTTAATTCCTTGAAGTGTTTATTATTTGCAGCTTTAGGAATTATATGTACCAGACTGCAGTTTGAACAAAGCAAAAAAAAAATATATAGCTCTAAGGGCATTAACGGCAATAACATTTATGTGTTTATTTGTGTGGAAAACGAAGTAAATAGTCTGTATATTTTATTGGCTATAAATGTGTTGTCTGGCTGGAAATTCTAGTGTACGCAAAGTATTCTAGTGCAAATAAAACAAACAAACACCAAGATTTGCTTCCATAATTTCAATGACCTTTTTAGCTCACCTGAGCAAAAGGCTCATGGTGAGCTTTTGTGACCGCTCAATGTCTGTCGTCCGTCGTCGGTCATGCGTCGTGTGTCCGTCAACATTTTCGAAAAAAATCTTCTTCTTGAAAACCACTGGGCAGAATTGCACCAAACTTCACAGGAATGATCCTTGGGTGACCTTCTTTCAAAATTATTCAAAGAATTGAATTGCATGCAGAACGCAAATTCGGTTGCCAGTTAACCAACAGGAAAATTAAATCTCTTGTCCAAAACACAGTGCATAGGCTTTGATATTTGTGTGTAGCTCACTATGGTCCTCTACAAAGTTATTAAATTATCCCTAGTCAAATATGGTGGTCCTGGTTTATAACAAAAACTATTGAAAATCTTCTTGTACAAAACCAATGGTCTAGACTTTGAATTTGGTGTAGATATCAATCCCTAGTGTCCTCTACCAAAATTGGTCAAAATTTAACCCTAGTGATTCAAATATGCTGCCCGGGGTCAAATTTTAATAGACTTATAAAAAAAAACTGTTAAATCTTCTTGTACGAAACCACGAGAGCTAAGGCCTTTGATATTTGGTTTGTAAGCATAATCTCTATGGTCCAACCAAAATTGTTCAAAAGTCCTGGGGAAAAAATAGGCCCTCGATAGGGGTCCCAAGTTGTTAATTAGACTTAACAATAGGAAATAAATCTCTTTAAAACAATGTCTGACTTGATTGTTTAAACACACCACAGACCCTATGGCATTCTATTGAAAAGCTTATTTGAGTTTATTGATGGCATTGCCTAGTAGTCCTCTACAAAAATTAGTCAAATTATGTCCCTGGGATTAATAGAGACCCCACCCCGGGGTCATTTAGTTATTATATGAGTTATATAGGAAAAAATACTTTAATAATTATCTGATCCTATTTCCAAGACTGTTAAATTATAATTACGTGATGATCCCAAGTAATATGATGTCACTTGACTGTGACCTTGACCTGCTGACCTACTTTCTTGTATTTTAAGATACAGCCTTAAAATTTGGATGACATACACAGTTTTGCACACCGATTGTAAAACTGAATTTCATTGACCATGAATATGACCTTCTGACTTTCTTGATATTTTAGCATCAGTTTGACATTTGAAACATGTACATGTAGCTCATATTACTCAGGTGAGTGATCCAGGGTCATTATGACCCCCTTGTTTGTTTGTTGTTATTACATAGCCTGGTTTTTAACTTGACAGTCTTTATGATTTGTTAGTTTTTCAAATATTTAATTACTATATGCCAATTAAAATAATTTATTGAAATAGATCTAGTAAGACTGAAACTTTTAAGTATGATGTAAGTAAATCATTCTAAATAGTGGCTCTTTTCCAAAAAAATGCAAGAGGAAAATACTTATAGAAACTATAAACAGGGAAAAAAACATAATGAAAAATGGTTATGTCTGAATAATTTATTGCAAATGACACAGTTTTGTAAGTGAGCTCTTGATCAACAAGGCAACAGAAGTTATCAAAGAGAAAATACATTCTTTGATTTTATGAAGGATAAAATATGTAAAACACTTCTGTTTGAGGCCTCAGTTCCAATAGAAACTCTGTTATTTAGTATTATTATTATTATACCAGATTTATATATCGCCCTTTTCATGGTAAACATGTTCAAAGGCACTTTACATAATAGCAAACGTAGCCACACAGGGCACGAAATACATCCTCTACTAGTAAAGACACAGAGCGATCTGACCAGAGGAACAGAGTTAGATAAAGCCCCCAGAACAGATAAAGAGAAATCCTTTAAGATACAGGCCTGTCTGGCTAACTTAATTAGCCTAGCTCTTTGCGAATAGACAATCTGGGTCTTTAACATGCTGGGTGTAAAGCACCGATACACGCGAAGCCGTCTTTCCTGGGAAGAACCAGTACAGGCCTCTTGGTTAGATGGGAGACACTCTTGAAGAGCATCTCAGAAATTTCCAGTGCCTTTATACACTTGAATATGTTCACTACGTGCTTATTCATTAGAATTAAATTTTATTTAACTCTGAGTTTTCATGTCCTGGTTGACTTTTACTAACCAAGATTCTAAGAGTTAACTTTAGTTTATTAAGTATTAATGTGTTACATATACTTAACAAAGTGAATGATACAAATTTAATATCTACAATTATATTATATTTGTCACAGGTGCTCACTGACAAGTATATATTTAGCCATATAATTATGCAAATTTGTGAAATTGTTATTGCCTCCCTTTGTCTTGTGCAACCAAGATAGACTTAGGAAGCTTAGCTACAGTAACTTAAAATTTTGTCTTTCAGTTCACATTGTTGAAATAATACCCAATATCTATTAATAAACTCTAGAAGTGTCTGGAATGATATCCTGCCATCCAACTGAAAATAACAAAATTCCTCTGTAGAAATCACTGAAGATAGGTGACTTGTTAGGATTGTGAATAGAAGATAGCAGGTGTAAACAAAATAATTCTACAGCAAAAATTTGACAGATATTTTACAGTAGTAAGTAAACAAAACTGTTTTTTGCTATAAGCATTTATTAAAATTTCTTTTTACCAGAATTTTTTATATCAGATGGATTTTTATTCCTTTCATAAAACTCTGAAACAACAGGGATATTTATAAGAATTTCTGTGTTTTTTCAAAGGTGAAATAACAGCAAAATAAATTGACTGACAAGCAGTGAAGAGATTATTTACCTATACCCATAAATATTCATATTTGCCTCTCTATCTTGTTGTGCTGATAAGCCTTTAGTCTTGAGCATCAAAGAGAAACTTGGCTGGTTCATTTCCATAAATTGTTGTTTGATGTAGCCTATAGTTGGCATACCTTGGTGGCAAAAAATCTTGGAAAATATTCTCTGTTGCATTAAGATATTTTAGACAAGGCCAGTAATACTTAAATATTTGGTTTTCTGACCTCTCAGATGGTGAAGAAACTGTCAAAAATCTTTTGCATGTTTGACAAATTCAATAATCAGTAGAATTAATTAAAACTAATACTTGAATGATCACCATTTATCATATCGCATAGAGCAGATAATGTTTTGTGGAGTCCTAAGACTAATGGAAGCCTTTAACTAAATATGTAAGTTTTCCCTCATTTAACTGTTGATAATGTTCTGTCTGTATAAACCACAAAAGATTCCCAGTGAGAAATATTTTATTAAGTTAAAAGTGCATGTCCGTTTAGTAGGACAGTTTGTTAATTAGACTTTAATTAGAATTAAATTTGAACAACATGACTGTAGTCTTCCTTCAAAGAGAATAAATTTAAGACAAGTAATATTTTGCATAATATCTACATTAACTTGACAGCCAGGTTAACTTGCTACTGCTCTGTAATGAGGAAAACATCTACTATTTACAAAATTTTGTGAATTTACGTTCACTTTTTGTGGTACGTCACAATTATGTCACAAAGAACTGAGAGAGCAGTCTGAAGTTTGTATTCAAGGAAATCGTTTTAATTTTACTAAACATTCTCTGCTGCATGCGGACAAAATGCGCACACTGGTTTTACAGAACCAAGTATCGTTTTTATTTTAAGTTATAATTATACGACGTTATTTGAACTTGAAAAAAGTTCTTTACAAGGCATATAGTGTTCTAGCGCTGTTCTATAACAAAAGAGCAAATA